>NW_022196903.1:38308271-38310183 GCF_008632895.1 Mastomys coucha
AAGACCAAAGTGTGGATACTTTGTTCCTTCTTAAAAGGGGGAACAAAATACCCATGGAAGGATTTTCAAAGATAAGCTATGGAGCAGAGACTGAAGGAAGGACAATCCAAAGACTTCTCCACCTGGGAATCCTTCCCATATTCAGTCATCAAATCCAGACACTATTGTGGATATTGGCAAGTGCTGGCTGACAGGAGCCTGATATAGCTGTCTCCAGAGAGGCTCTGGCAGTATCTGACTAATAGAGAAGTAGAGGCTCACAGCCATCCATTGGACTGAGTAAGGGCCCCCAATGAAGAAGCTAGAGAAAGAACCCAAGGAGCTGAAAGGTTTGCAGCCGCTTAGCATGAACAACAATATTAACTAACTAGTACCCTCAGAGGTCCCAGGGACCAAAACTCCAACCAAAGAGTACACATGGGGGGACTCATGGCTCCAGCAGCATGTGTATAGCAGAGGATGGCCAAGTCGGTCATCAATGGGAGGAGAGGACCTTGGCCCTGTGAAGGTTCTATGCCCCAGTGTAGGGGAATTTCAGGGCCAGGAAGTGGGGGAGGGTGGGGTGGTGAGCAGGAGCAGGGGGAGGTGACAGGGGATTGTTTTTGTTTTATTTATTTTATTTTTTTTTCTTATTTTATTTTGGAGGGGAACCTGGGAAAGGAGATATTGTAAATAAAACATCTAATAAAATAAAAAGAAATGAAAGGGGGGACATAGCAGTAGAAACTGAGGAAATCCAGAGAATCTTTATGTCTTATATCAAAAAACCTGTACTCCACAAAATTGGAAAATCTAAATGAAATGGGCAATTTTCTGGATAGATACCATTTACTAAAGTTAAATCGAGATTAGGTAAACAATTTAAATTGTGCCCTAACTCCTAAGGAAATAGAGGCAGTCATTAAAAAAACTCCCAAACAAAAAGGCCCATAGGAAGATGGTTTTAGTTCAGAATTCTACCAGAATTTCAAAGAAGAGCTAATACCAATACTCCTCAAATTATTCCACAAAATAGAAACAAAAGGAACACTGCTAAATTCATTTTATGGGTAAATATCAGAGTAACAGTTACCCGGATACGTAAACCACACGTTTCAATCAACAAACAGAATTTCAGACCAATTTTCTTTCTTTTTTTTTTTTTTTTAATAAGAGAAAGAGTTTATTACCAGGGGCTGCTCATGTAACTGTGGACGTTGACAGTTCCCAAGCAGACCAATTTTCTTTATGAACATTGATGCAAAAATATTTAATAAAATTGAATTTAAAAACACATAAAAATATTCACCGTGAATGAGTAGGTTTCATAGTTCAACATATGAAAATCCACTGATGTGACAAGCTCTGCAGCCAGTCCCACAACACACAGAGAAAGCCACACTTCCAGGTGATCTAACAAGCCCAGGATCCCAGGATCCCAGAATCACAGGATCACAGAGACTGCTTGACTCTGAGGAGTTCTGACACAACCAGGATCACAGGAAAGACAGGCTCCAGTCAGATTTAGCAAAGGCAAGTAGCACTAGAGTTAACCAGATGGCGGGGGGCAAGCTTAAGAAAATAAACAACACAAATCATCATCAGAACCCAATTCTCCCACCATAGCAAGTCCTGAACAAACCATCACACCAGAAATGCAAGATTCAGATCTAAAATCACTTATCACGATGATGATACAGGACCTTAAGAAAGACATAAATAGCACCCTCAAAGAAATACAGGAGAACACAGGTAAACAGCTAGAAGCTCTTAAAGAGGAAACACAAAAATCCCTTAAAGAACTACAGGAAAACACAATCAAATAGGTGAAGGAAATGAGCACAACCATCCAGAATCTAAAAATAGAAATAGAAACAATAAAGCAATCAGAAAGAGAGACAACCCTGGAGATACAAAACCTAGGAAAGAAATC
>NW_022196903.1:38311032-38312104 GCF_008632895.1 Mastomys coucha
CTCTCTAATTTGGTAATTGGAGAAATAGGTCCAATATTGTACAATCTATATACACTGTCAGCTTGTTTATTCACGACAGTGTCTTGCTGTGTACAACATAAGGGTCTTGAAATCTTGCTTCCCCTATCTCAGCCTCTCTATTAATAGTATTGTTTATTTCATGCTTTTACACTATACTATGGTTTTCAGAACAGCTTATATATTTGAAAAGTATTTATATACTCAAAAGAAACATAGACAATTAACTAGGGAGGTGGCTTGTAAGAGAACAACAAAGTGAGATTGAATGCTTTGCTTAACATTTGTAACTCTTGTATTAAGGTTGAAGAAGAGGTCTTTATAAGTTACTCTTTCTCTGAGATGAATGCTTTTCCAAATTATCACAGCTAATGAATCAAATTCTTACCCTCACCTAATGTCTGTGCTACCCTCCAAGCAAAATCATTGTTCATTGAAACACTTGATGAATGACTTTATGAATAGATCATCTTAATATCTACACCATTTCTTAAATGGATGTAACCTGTTCTCTGTGGGCTGAGAATGAATTCACTCACTCAAGTCAAATAGCTTTGACCACAGCAGGAAGTCTGTATCCAAAAATCGAGCCTACAATTCATTTCTTGGTGCAGCAGAACTATCAACTTACAGCTTAGCTACGATGGAGGTAAAATCCTTTGGCGATGTGAGGGTCATTGAAGTACAGCCTTATTACAATGAAACCCAATGTCTAAAAATTGTTCTTATTTGGGGCTTGTACCACAGTAAGAGCCAAGATTTTAAACTCTACTAAATACAAAACATACAAAAAGACTTATATATTTATGTTCATTTAAGAAAATACTAGTAGTGATGTATTGTTCTGAAGTATACAGTTAATATGTTTGGAGTTATTTAAAATTTATGTTGAGAGAAATGTATTTTCACTATTGCTATAGACAAGCATCTACATAATACTGTTAAATTGATTGTTGTTTTATATCAAATAACTTTTATAATACTCATTTTATTGTTATATTTTATAAATTTTAAAGAATATGACAAAAAATACCCTATCAATATGTACTACATT
>NW_022196903.1:38312228-38327631 GCF_008632895.1 Mastomys coucha
AAAAAAAAAAAAAAAAGAAAATCCATTGATGTAATCAACCATATAAATGAACTGAAAGAAAAAACCCACATAATCATCCCATTAGATGCTAAAAAATGCCTCTGACAAAATCTAATACTGCTTTATGGTAAAAATCTTGGAGTGATCAGGGATATAGGGTGCACATGTAAACTCAATAAAGGTAATATACAGCAAACACAGGGCTGTTCTCCAATATATACAAAGAACCCAAGAAACTAAATAACCCATTTTCAAAATGGGGTATCTATCTAAACAGAGAAGTATCAACAGAGGAACATCTAATGGGTGAGAAGCAATTAAAAAAATGTTCAACATCCTTTGTCATCAGGGAAATGCTAATCAAAATGACCATGTTATACTCATCAGAATGGCTAAGATCAAAATGACTGCACATGCTGGTGAGGATGTGGAGCAAGAGAGCATTTCTCCATTGGTGGTGGGAATGCAAACTTGTATAATCACTTTGGAAATCAATTTGGTGGTTCCTCACAAAATTGGAAAGATTTCTACCTTAATACCCAGCTATATGACTCCTGGACATATATCCAAAAGATTCTTCACTGTATCTCAATGACACTTGCTCAACCATGTTCATAGCTTTACTCATGACATTCTTTTTTATTTTTAAAAAATATAATATTAATATAATAATGTTTAATATACATTCTCTGTCTTCATGTATACCTGCATGTCAGAAGATAGCATCACATCCCTTTATAGGTGGTTATGAGCCACCATGTAGGTGCTTGGAATTGATATCAGGATCTCCGGAAGAGCAAGCAGTATTCTTACCTGCTAAGCCTCTCACCAGCCCAGCAGTTGGTTTTTATTTATTTGTAATAAATAAGACATTATTTATTCATAATAGCCAGAAACTGGAAACAATCTAGATGTCCCTCAACCAAAGAATGGATAAAGAAAATGTGATACCATTACACAATGGAATATTACTCAGCTATTAAAAACAATGGCATCATGAAATTTGCAGGCAAATGGATGCAATTAGAAAAGACCATCCTCAGTGAGGTAATCCAGACCCAGCAATACATACTTAGAATGTACTCACTCATAAGTGGATATTTGTCATAAAATACAGAATAACCATGCTACAATCCACAGACCCAAAGAAACTAAGTAACAAGGAGGGCACAAGGGAGGACACTTGAATCTCACTGAGAAAGGGAAATAAAACAGACATTGGGGTGGATGGAGGGAGGAAACTGGGATGATGGAGAGGCTGGGAAGGGGAGCAGAAGGAATCAAGTTGTGGGAGGACAGAAGGACAGAGAACTGGGAAAGAAAACTGGAAACTGTGGAGGAGGGGGAGGAAATCTCTGAGATGAGCTGGAAACTTAGGATAATGGAAACTTCCAGGAATCTATGAGAGTGAATCTAGCTAAGACTCCTACCAATGTGGGATAATGGAACTTGAAATGCACATCTCTTGTATTGAAAAACTTTCAATAGAGGGATTGGGACACCAACCTAGCCACAAAACCTTAGAGCCACAATTTGTCCTGCCTACAAGAAGTACAGGCATAAAGATGGAGGAAAAAATTGAAGGAATGGTCAACTAATAACTGGTACAGCTTGAGACCCATGCAATGAGAGGGAGCCTACGCCAATACAATGATATTCTGCTATACTTCCAGAAAGGTATCTAGCATAACTCATGTAAGAGGCTTTAACCTAGCAACTAGTGAAAACGGTTGAAGAGACCCACAGCCAAATGTTGGGTAAAGTTTGCGGAATTCTATGAAAGAGGAAGACAAAGGATTGAAGGAGCCAGAGAAGTTCAGGCTATCACAAGAAAACATACAAAGTCAACTAACCTGGGCCCACAGGGGCCCAAGGAGAATGAACCACCAGAAAGCATACATGAGATAGACCTAGGCCCTCAGCATATATGTAACAGCTGTTCAGCTCTGCCTTCATGTGGGACTCCTAACAGCAGGAGCAGGAGGTGTATCTGCCTTTGGATCCCTTACCTCTAGCTGGGCTGCCTTGCCTAGCCACAGGAGAAGAATATAAGGCTAGAACTATTGCAACTCAATATGTCAAGGTGAGGTAAAATCTATAGGAGGCCTCCCGCTTCTGTGAGGAAAAAGGAAGGGGGGACAGAGAGAGATGAGGTGAGAGGGAGGCGTTGGTAGAGGAGGGAGGGGACCACCTGGATGTCCAGCTCATCCCTCCCTGTGCCTCACTCAGTTTCCAACTAAGTGTTGTCAGAAGTCACTAGTCTAGCTGCTCTAATGGCTCTCTTTTTCTTGGGACAACACACAACCATCAGCACAGAAGCTCCAATTGATCTATCTCTCCCTGCTTCTTTTCTTTGTAGGCTTCTATCTGTGTATCTATAGTAAATGTCTCTCTAAAACTCACCCATTCTGTTCCATGAATTTCATTTTGCAAACTCAAGAGGCAAGAACCTGAAGGCAACTGGTTCAGGGCAGTTTTAGTAGATGAGTTTTCTAGTAGCATAGGCCTGTGAGCCAAGATCACCAAGAGCTGAGAAAGGCTTGCTTACTCTCAGATACACCCCAGTATCTTCACATCATTCATTAATGTTGAGTATGGAAACAATAGAGTATGTTGAGGGGTTTTGTTTTCTATGTTTTTACTAGGAAAATATTAGTGGTTTCAGGAATAAAAAGCAATTAATGAGAAAATTGATTTCATTATCCTTTATTTTGATGATAGTAATACTTGCTCTCAATTGTGAGTGTGTGAGTGTGTGTGTGTGTGTGTCTGAAGTTAATGGAATGTGTTACAACTTGACTCATGCTTGGACTAGTAAAGCATACACACATACACACATGCACACATATATGTATACATATCACTTTAACGTGTATCAATTCCTGGCAGTATAATTTAGAATTTCCATACTTAGAATTCAACCTATCCTTCATTATCCTAATTGCTTTTGTGGTTTTTGGATAATGAACTTCTGCTTCATTACCTTTGGCTGTAGTGCCATTGACTTCTTCTCATTATGGAATTCATGTAGGCAAAATGCACTTGCTCATTTAAAATGCTGTTAATTACTAAGTTACATATAGCATTAATGTAGATAAGTAGGTGGAGACCCATATGGGCATCCAATCCAAGGACAACTGCTAGTAAACAAATAGGACGCACATATGGAGAATGACAATACCTATCATAGGTCCTGAAAGGTTGGCACGACCAAGAATTCAAAAGAAAAAGAATGTTTCACTAGATAAGAAACAGTGTGACTTGTGTATAGTGTGATTTAAATTGGCAAAACATATTCTAGCAACATCAGGGATGGAGTCATGTGATATGGGGGGGACGTTGGTGGAGACATAATGCTGAATGTCAAATGCTTTAAAGGCTCCTAGGAGAACAGAATAAAACAGTTCAATTATACCATTAGGATAAATTATACAGAATAATGCAAGAGATAGAAAAGATTTTGAAATGACTTAGTCCACTTACTCTTTTCAGGCAGCTGTAGATGGTGGGGAAAGTGATGGTGGTTTATATTTTCAGTAGAATTATAGAAGCATCAAATACAATGAGAAGGCTGCCAGGACTACCCCAGTCTTTATTCTCTTAATCCTACAATCAAATGGCCAGACTTCCCACCATACAACTTTTGTAGTGCGTGTTCCCATATAGATGAGACCCATGTATTTAGTTCCCATTGTCATCAATGCAAGTGGAAACTAAGACACCTCTGTTCTTATAGAGAATCTGCCTTTGGTAGGACACAAGTCGGTGGAACTAGGACAGGTCTCATTTTTCACCTTTCTTAACTGTTTGCTAAATTTAAGTTGCCCACAACTCATTTTTTCTTTCTGGGAAGACATATCACTTGTACTCTATGTTAGTAATTTTCTAAACAGGTATGTAAAATTGCTTAGCAGTTTTATCTGGTTAGAAACAAAACAGAATAAAACAACACAACACAACACAACAAAACCCAGAAAATAAATGAGATGGCTTAGGTGATTAAAGGTACCTGGTGGATCTGAGTAGCATCCTCCAAATTCACAAGTAGGGGGCAAGAATGACTCTACAAGCTTGTCCTTGGACCTTTACATTATGACACACACACACACACACACACACACACACACACACACACACACACACACCCCTCACACTAAATAAATAAAAAAATCAGAAAGCTTCTCCATTTGATAATTTTATATAAGTACCCCCTTAAGGCACATACATATAGGGAAAAACAAACATTAGTGAGGGCTGAAAGAGATAAGTTGTTATTTCAAGATGGATTGTTAAATGTAAAGATAATTAGCACATCCTGGTCTTCAGTTCTCAAAGCCATCTTTAAGCAGTGAACTAAGTCACAAACAACTTACACAGAAAAGAAACATACATGGCAGAGTGAACCCCCAACAGCTCCCACAGAGGTTCCCAACTCTCATCTTGTCTCAGCTTCTGTAAGTTTTGACTGCTACCACAAAGGACACCAGGAAAGACATGAAGCTCCTGGCTTTATCTGTGTGCATTCCTTCTCTGTGGGTTCATCAGTTCTCAAAATAAAGAAAGCCTTAGTAGTCACCCACTAGTTTTTGGTGTGATAAGAATTGTGGTGACTTCATAGTACTGTCTAAGTCACTGCTGCTGGTGTCAGAACTTGAGCCCTGTTGCCATCTTTCTTTCATATCAGTAACTGAAGTAAACAGCTATATACTTCCTGTTTTTCTGTTACATTTCAAGGAAATGTCAAGGTATGAATAACAGAGATGGCAAGTTCTTTTAAACAATGATCTCTAGACATGAATTTTGTCAGTAAGTCTGAAGTGCCAAAAAACTGTCATTTTGCTGCTTTATAATCTTGAAGTCAGAGATAATTTTATTCTTTAGTTGTTTTAATTCGACACTTATCTTGAGAGGGAAGAAAGTTCTTTGCAATTCTTAGCTGTTTTCCATTAGGTTAAGAATTTATCTGTTCTGTATGTAATTGTTATCTTGATTACTCTTTGAAATATAGCAAAGTATATTTTATGATTATAAAAATATTTACAACAAACTTTGGCTGCATGCATGCATAGACACACTCAAATTTGTGCACACACATTTTCTTAGGTAAAGAATCTTCTGCTTGGACTTGCAGGACTGCCACCCCACCTCCTTATCTTTTATTTAAGCGTAGCATTCTCCAAATATTTTCAGATTTCCTTTATTAGCTACTTGACCTCAAACAACCTAGAGATTACAGTAGCAGCACCCTGCTGAGAAAACCACCAGTAGAAGACAACGCAGCCAAACCCTCCGAGCTACTAAACCCCCTTTGATCAGGTTAGTTTTCTTCACGAATGCAGGATGTGTCTTTCCCCCCTAGAATTGTTAGAACAACTTCTTTGAGAAGCATGATGAATGTCAACATTTGGTTTCCTGAAATGAACTGCCACAGTCAGCTTAAGTTCTGTATAAATTAGGTTGCAATCCACAGACTGCTGTTCTATGTGTTAGAAGATCAACCAGTGGAAAGAATATACTAGTCAATGCCTACAAGATTTTAATTGCCAAATTATTTATTCTCAATCTTATTTGCTTTGATCCTACCCAATTTGGAGAAAACTTCATCCTGAAAAAGGACTTTGAGATAGGCTCTTTCATAATGTTCAAAACTTAAGGAAATAGACAAGCTAATGAACAGTGATTAATTGATCAATTGTACACAAAAGAATAAGTTAGAAAATACAGACTTGAACAATCCATCCAATATTTTCTGTTTTAAATTTTCATCTATAAAATGAGGATAATGATATTCCCTCCATATTAATATCAAGCTTGACTTAGTGACTGAGTTTAGAGAAAGGATGGGCTGGGATATGTGAAAGAGCTATTCAGAATACAAAGAATTATTTTTTGGGACTAGAAGAAAATGATATTCATTGTGCTGTTCCCACAGCAAAGTTTATTCACAGCACTTCTTGATTCTTTCTCTACAATTCACATAATCATGAAAGTTATTGCTTTGTTGTCTGGATATATTAACTGGATGGCTGAGTGCACAAGGCCCACATTTGAGTCAGTGCAAAAATGAAACGTGGAGGAGGGAAAATAGAAAGGGACTCTTGAGCTTCCACCGGAGTCATACTCATCAGTCAACCTGCCCACATAAATACTGGGAAATCAACTCAGTTAAACAAGTTGGGAGGCAAGCTTGAGTTATAATAGTGTTCCTGAACGCAGGTCAATGAAAACCTGGCATATACACAAGCTCCCATTTATCATATTCTCCGCAAATGCCCACTAATTGTTTTCATATTTAAATGGATAGAATCAACCACAGAAATGTTTGTTGTTAGACTGTTGGGAATTTTCTAAAAATAAAACAGGATGCTATGACATATAGTAAATTATTGTTGTTTCTTTGTGCTCTCAGCAGAATCACAAAAGGGTAAAGTCTGAAAAAAGAAAAATCATTCAAGTCAGGTTCAAATTCTAAAACACAGAAAACAGTACTGGAACCATGAGAAGTAAGAATTTGTGTGCCTGTGTGGGGGTAGGGTATGCACATGCAATTAGTTCAAGTTAGTCTTATGTGCTTGTAAAGGTAATTTCCTGCTTCTGGTTTCTGTCTGTGCCCTGAGCTGATCCTGTGCCACAGTGCTCCATATCCAAAAACCTCACAGAGAGAGCTGGTCTCCCAAGAGTGCTGGCACTCAGGATTGCAGGAGGGACAAGCCACAGTCAGAGACAACAAGCCCAGTTAACATAAGAGATAACCAGATGGCCAGAAGAAAGGGCGAGAATATAAGCAACAGAAACCAAGGCTACTTGGCATCATCAGAAACCACCACAGGGAACCCTGGTTACCTCAACACACCAGAAAAGCAACACTCTGATTTAAAATCACATCTCATGATGATGATAGAGTACTTTAAGAAGGACATAAATAACTCATGTAAGAAATACAGGAGAACACAGATAAACAGCTAGAGCCCTTAAAGAGGAAACACAAAAATTCCTTAAAGAATTACAGGAAAACAGAACCAAACAGGTGAAGGAATTGAACAAAACCATATAGGATCTAAAAATGGGAATAGAATTAATAAAGAAATAAAAAATGGAGACAACTCTGGAGTTAGAAAACCTAGGAAAGAGATCAGGAGTCATGGATGCAAGCATCACCAACAGAATACACGAGATAGAAGAGAGAATCTCAGGTGCTGAAGATACCATAGAAAACATTGACACAACATTCAAAGAAAATACAAAATGCAAAAAGCTCCTGACCCAAAACATCCAGGAAGTCCAGGACACAATGAGAAGACCAAACCTAAGAATAATAGGTATAAAAGAGAGTGAATATCCCAACTTAATATTTCTTAACATCAATGGACTCAATTCCCCAATAAAAAGACATAGAAAAACAGACTAGATACATAAACATGACCCAGCATTTTGCTGCATACAGGAAAAGCACCTCAGTGCCAAAGACAGACGCTACCTCAGAGTAAAGGGCTAGAAAACAATTTTCAAAGCAAATGGTCTCAATTAACAAGGTGAAGTAGCCATTCTAATATAGAATATAATCAACTTTCAACAAAAGTTATCAAAAAAGATAAGGAAGGATACTTCATACTTATTAAAGAAAAAAAAATCTACCAAGATGAACTCTCAATTCTGAACATCTATGTTCCTAATGCATGGGCACCCACATTCATAAAAGAAACTTTACTAAAGCTCAAAGCACACATTGCACCTTACACAATAATACTGGGAGACTTTAACACCACACTCTCATTAATGGTCAGATTCTGGAAACAGAAACTAAACAGAGACACAGTCAAACTAACAGAAGTGATGGACCAAATGGATTTAACAGATTATCTATTGAACATTTCATCCTAAAACAAAAGAATATACCTTCTTCTCAGCACCTCATGGTACCTTATCCAAAACTGACCATACAGTAAAGTTACAAAACAGGCCTCAACAGATACAAGAAGACTGAAATAATCTCATGCATCCTATCAAATCACCATGGACTAAGGCTGGTCCTCAATAACATAAAAAACAACAGAAAGGCCATGGAAGCTGAACAATTCCCTACTCAATGATATCTTGGTCAAAGAAGATATAAAGAAAGAAATTAAAGACGTTTTAGAATTTAATGAAAATGAAGGCAAAACAAACTTATGGGACACAATGAAAGGAGTGCTAAGAGGAAAACTCAGCTCTGAGTGCCTCCAAAAAGAAACTGGAGAGAGCATACACTAGAAGCTTAACAGCACACCTGAAAAGCTCTAGAACAAAAAGAAGGAAATATACCCAAGAGGAATAGATGGCAGGAAACAATCAAACTCAGGGCTGAAATCAACCAAGTAGAAACATAAATAACTATACAAAGAATCAACAAAACCAGGAGCTAGTTCTTTGAGCAAACCTTTCTTTCTTTCTTTCTTTCTTTCTTTCTTTCTTTCTTTCTTTCTTTCTTTCTTTCTTTCTTTCCTTCTGCCTTCCTTCTTTCCTTCCTTCTTTTTTAAATTTTTCTTTCTTTGTTTCTCTTGTTCTTTCTTTTATTTATTTTTTAATCAAATACAGTCTAATAGGAGTCAAACTGAAAAAGGAAACTTCGGTTAAGAAAATGTCCTCATCAGGTTGTCTAGTAGGCAAAAGACTATTGAGTATTTTCTTGACTGATGATTTACTATTGCAAGTACCATCCCTGAACAGCTGGAATAAGAAATCAGTCTACACAAGATAGTAATTCTATTCCTTCAAGACCTCTTCTTCAATGCCTGCCCCCAAGTTCACGTTTGATTTCCTGTCCTAACTACTATTCATAATGTACTGTAAAATATAAGATAAAATAAACCATTTCCTCTGCAAAAAAATAAGAAAAGGTAATTTGCTTATAACCACAGTATTTGAAAACCTTTCAGAATGATTTAGAGTTTAAAAATCATACATTTAGCTAGACCTAAATATGAGCCTCGGGTCAAAGAACAGACTGAGTGGGAGTTGTGACTCTCACCAAACGAACCATGTTCATGAGATCAATTCTTTTTTATCCTTAGTTTTCACTAGTGCCCAAAAGTCATGATGAATAAGAACACTGAGATGGATTTTCCAAAGAATATGAATAATCTTAATGTCTATCTTCAGAGTGATAGAGAGAAGGTAGTGGCAAACTTCTTTGGGATTCCTAGTGTATAATGAATTAATGATGTTATTTTAGAACATTATTAAGTCCACTGATTAGGAATCTAATATTGCAGATTGAACTGATGTTCAATTACTATCTCTGGACCCTGAGCCTATGTTACTTAAATGATGAGGGTCACCACAGGTGCAATTAAGTTAAATACCTTGAGGCGATACTAATCTGGGATAACTAGGTAATTCTCCTATCATCAAAGATCCCTTAAAAGAGGGAGCCTGAAGATTTAGCATTAGAGAAAAAGTGACTTGACCACTATGTTTACACCTCTAGACTATCACTCCGATCTGTGCAAGGACTGGAGGGAAATGTCTCCTTTTCAAGGGACATCTGTTTACTGCAGAGATTCATCATCAGTCAAGCTGCTGAGCAAAAGTGGCTGTTGCATACTGTTCCATTGCTCAGCCACAAATACAAGAAAATAATCAGATATTCATACCATTTTATCTAAGGGTCACGGAACATCTGCAGGAGGCACAGACTGACTCCTCAGGTATGAATCAAGGGATGATGCATAGTGTAGATATTTCTTTCAAAATGAAATGTTCACTCCTGAAGTGAGTTGGAAAGTGCCTAAGATCCAAGAAGCCCAGCAAACAGGAGGGTCAGGAAACTCACAGAAAATACAAAGCTTATGAGGTTCTCTTTGCACACAACTGATAGGAGATTCCTTATGGAAGCTGCCCGAAGCCAAGGGAACTCTTTTGATTCAGTTTTTTGAGTCATCACCCACAGTGGGGTTGGCTTTTGTTGTGAGGTGGCTGCCTTTGAGTCACCTGTGTTCCTGTACATAATCTCTTATTCGGATTCATATAAGTAACCATAGTAATCTCACTAGTTTATCATCATAGAATTAGGTAGAATTGTTTATTTGGTCTGCTGTCAGTGACCTATCAATGTGAGTAAACACACAACACTGTGAGACAGTGGATGCTTTTCTTCAAAGACTGGGACTAAGCCAATGATGTTCACTTTCACTTATATTCAAATTTCTACTGATGGTTCCAGTCTACATATTTGAGAGTAAAATAAATCAGAGACATCCAGTTTTCAAAAGAATAATGAAAATCATGTTTCCAGACATATTGCCATATGAAGAAAATGTTAATTAATCCCTTAAAAAACCCACAAAAATTGTTTAGCAATGCTATTGGTATGACTATTTTGGTTGACTACGTCTGAAATTAACTAAAACCCCAAAATTAAATGTAAAACCCCTTACACCTGTGAGGAATTTTTGCTTAATTAAACCATTTGAAATGGGAAGATCCACTTTCTAATCTGGATCATTGGGGTAGAAACACACACCTTTAATCCATATCTTTGATGTGGGATACCTCTAATCTTTAACCCATCTCTAATCTGGGTTAAACTAACTGGAAGCCTACATAAAGGACATGGAAGAAGGAAGTTCACTCTCTGTTCTTTCTCTAGTTAACAAATCCATTCTTTCATTGGTATTAGACTTCTTCTAAAGTATACTGAAAACCAGCTGAGATATTCTCCCTTGAGGACAGAACAACTCTTGGATTCTTGGACCTTCTCTTCACAGGTAGCCATTGTTGAATTAGCTGTACCAGAGCCTGTAAGTACTCTAATAACTCTCATATATATGGATATACAGCGAGATTCATTCTGTAAATTCTGTTATTGTAGAGAACCCTGATTAATACAGCTATGGAAATCAATTGATTCACATTTGATACATGTGAAATGAAATGAAATCACAACAATTCTGTCACAACAGCATAAAAACAGAACAATACTTGGAAATTAATGGAAAAAAAGGACTGTAAACTAATGCAGTAATTTCATTAAAATGTTGCTCAAAATGTTAAAAGACTTGAATATGTGAAAAGCAGTCTGTGTTCACAGATCAGATGATTTGACACTAATGAGATGGTGATCCTCTACAATGTGATTTATGGAATACAGACAATCCCTAAGGGAATCACAGCTGATTTCATTATAAGAGCCAACATACTTACTCTGAATTATTACCTTATATCACTTCTAAAAATTAGTATAAAGTAGATACCCAGAACCCAAAGGAAAAAATCCTATAAATAGCAACACAGGAGTGAATATTTATGACATCAGGCTTGGCAAAAATAATCTTTTATAAAATGTGTGTAGCTTATATCTGTGTGCAAGTGTTGTCAGTATGTGTAGTTATATATGGATGTGTATGAGCATATTTGTGTGTATGGAAGTATGTACACATGGCCAGAGGTAAACATCACGTCTTGTTTTTCAGCCTTGTTTATTAACTTGCCAATTATGTTAGACAGGCTTGACAACAAACTCCAGGATCTGTCTATCTTCACCTCCCTCTAGCTGCTGGTTATAAGCATGCCTGTGTGGCACTTTACTAAATGAGCTATCTCCCCAGTCCTAGCACAAAGTTTTATTGTTTGTTTGTTTGTTTTTAAATAAAAGTCCATAACAACTTATGATTATTTAAATATTATAAGTGGTAGTGCAACTATGCTGTGTTACTAAATTATTTAAAAATAAAAACTTAAAATAGAATAAAAACAAAGTATTTTATTTCGCTCAGAAGTGGCAGGGCGGATGGGACAGGATCCTTTCTACCTCCGTCTACATCTAAGAGGGACAGCAGATCCATAGTCCTCTTTGCCCCTTCCCCCTCAAGCAAAGAGCTTTCCTCCATGGAGTGCTATGACCCAGGGACTCAGAAGGGACTGCTGATCCACAACCCTCTCTACCCCTTCTCCAAAAGCAGAGAGCCTGTCTCAAGGTAGTGCTCTGACCCAGGGACTCCAGTGAGATATCCATTTTCTTCCAGTGACTTTCTAAGGTGGGACCAGCCAGGAGACACAGACCTCAGAAGTGGCAGGGCAGCTGGAACAGGATCCTTTCTACCTCCCTCTACACCTAGGAGGGACAGCAGACCAACAGCCCTCTCTGCACCTTTCCTGCAAGCGGAGAGTCTGTCTCCAGGTTGTGCTCTGACCCCAGGACTCAGGAGTGACAACTGAACCACAGCCCTCTGCATACCAGTCTTACTAGAATAGAACTGATCTCTCAGAAGTGCTGACACAGGCTTACAGACCCACAGGAGGAACAAGCTCCAGCCAGAGACAGCAAGAAGATACACCACCAGAGATCAACAGATGGCAAAAGGCAAATGCAAGAATCTTACCAATGGAAACCAAGACTACTTGGCTTCATCAGAACCTAGTACTCACAAGCCAGGGATATACCAAAAGACCAAAATAGCAAGGTTTGGATCTAAAATCATATCTCACAATGGTGATAGAGGAATTTAAGAAGTGCATGAATATCTCCCTTAAAGAAATACAGGAGAACACAGGTAAACAGGTTCAAGCCCTTAAAGAGGAAACACAAAAATCCCTTAAAGAATTACAGTGAAGTACAACCAAACAGGTGAAGGAATTGAACAAAACCATCCAGGACCTAAAAATGGAAGTAGAAACAGTTAAGAAATCACAAAGAGAGATAACTCTGAAGATAGAAATCCTAGGAAAGAAGTCAGGAATCATAGATACAAGCATCACCAACAGAATACAAGAAATAAAATAGAGAATCTCAGGTGCAGAAGATATCATAGAAAACATTGACACAACAATCAAAGAAAACACAAAATGCAAAAAGTTCCTAACCCAAAACATCCAGGAAATCCAGGACACAATGAGAAGACCAAACCTAAGGATAATGGGTATAGAAGAGAGTGATGACTTCCAAATTAAAAAGCCAGTAAATATATTTAACAAAATTATAGAAGAAAACTTCTCTAACCTAAAGAAAAAGATGCATATGAACATACAAGAAATCTATAGAACTCCAAATAGACTGGACCAGAAATCCCTCCCATCCACATAATAGTCAAAACACCAAATGCTCTAAACAAAGAAAGAATTTTAAAAGCAGTGAGGAAAAAAAGTCAAGTAACATATAAAAGCAGACCTATCAGAATTATACCAGACTTCTTGCCAGAGACTATGAAAGCCAAAATGTCCTGGGTTGATATCATACAGACCCTAGGAGAACACAAATGACAGCCCAGGCTAGATACCCAGCAAAACTCTCAATTACAATAGATGGAGAAACCAAAGTATTCCATGACAAAACCAAATTCACACAATATATTTCCACAAATCCAGCCCTTCAAAGGATAATAAATGGAAAACTCAACACAAGGAGGGAAACTACACCCTAGAAGAAGCAAGAAGGTAATCTTCCAACAAAATCAAACGAAGATAGTCACATGAACAAAATTCTAAGTCTAACAACAAAAATAATAAGAAGTAACAATTACTTTTCCTTAATATCTATTAATATCAATGGACTCAATTCCCCAATAAAAAGAATAGACTATCAGACTGGGTACGTAAACAGGACCCAACATTTTGTTGCATACAGGAAAGCCATCTCAATGACAAAGACAGACACTACCTCAGAATAAAAGGCTGGAAAACAAATATCAAATAAAATCAACTTTTACCGTAAAGTGAGCAAAAAAGATAAGGAGGCACACTTCATACTCAACAAAGATATGATCTACTAAGATGAACTCTCAATTCTGAACCTCTATGCTTCAAATGCAAGGGCATCTACGTTTATACAAGAAACTTTACTAAAGCTCAAAGCACACATTGCACCTTACACAATAATAGTGGGAGATTTCAACACCCCACTCTCTGCAATGGACAGATCATGGAAACAGAAACTAAACAAAGACATGGTGAGAATAACAGAAGTTATGAACCAGATGGATTTAACAGATATCTGTAGAATTTTTTACCCTAAAACAAAAGGATATATCTTCTTCTCAGCATTTCATGATACCTTCTCCAAAATTGACCATGTAATTGGTCACAAATCAGGCCTCAACAGATACAAGAAGACTGAAATAATTCCTTGCATCCTATCAGATCACCATGGACTAAGGCTGCTTCTCAATAAGAACATAAACAATAGAATGCCCATATACATGTGGAAGCTTAACAACACTCTACTCAATGATAACTTGGTCAAGGGAGAAATAAAGAAAGAAATTAAAGACTTTCTAGAATTCAATGAAAATGAAGCCACAACATACCCAAAGTTATAGGACACAATGAAAGCAGTCCTAAAAGGAAAACTAATAGCTTTAAGTGCCTCCAAAAAGAAACTGGAGAGAGCATACACCAGCAATTTGACAGCACATCTGAAAGCAATAGAACAAAAAAAAGCAAATTCACATTGCTTCTCGGCCTTTTGGCTAAGATCAAGTGAAGAAGCAAATTCACCCAAGAGGAGTCAAAGGCAGAAAATAATCAAACTCAGGGCTGAAATCAAACAAATAGAAACACAAATAACTATACAAAGAATCATTCAAACCAGGAGCTGGTTCTTTGAGAAAAGCAACAAAATAGATAAACCCTTAGCCAGACTAACTAGAGGGCAGAGAGACAGTATCCTAATTAACAAGATCAGAAATGAAAAGAGAGACATAAAAAATGACGCTGAGGAAATCCAAAAATCATGAGATCCTACTACAAAAGCCCAAACTCAACAAAACTGGAAAATCTGGATGAAATGCACAATTTTCTAGAGAGATAGTAGGTACTAAAGTTAAATCAAGATCAGATAAACGATCTAAACAGTCTAATCTATTAATGAAATAGAAACAGTCATTAATAGTCTCCCAACCAAAAAAAGCCCAGACCAGATGGGTTTAGTGCAGAGTTTTATCAGACCTTCAAAGAAGACCTAACACCAATACTCCTCAAACTATTCCACAAAACAGAAACAGAAGGTACTGTACCTAATTCATTCTGTGAAGCCACAATATTTTTATACCTAAACCACAAAAAGACCTAACAGAGAAAGAAAACTTCAGACCAATTTCCCTTATGAATATCGATGCAAAAATACTCAATAAAATCCTTGCAAACCAAATCTAAGAATACATCAAAATGATCATCCATCATGATCAAGTAGGCTTCATCCTAGGGATGCAGGGATGGTTCAAAATATGGAAATCCATCAACGTAATTCCCTATATAAACAAACGCAAAGAAAAAAAATCATATGATTATCTCATTAGATGCTAACAAAACATTTAACAAAATCCAACATACCTTTATGATAAAAGTCTTGGAAAGATCAGGATTTCAAGACCCATACTTAAACATAGTAAAAGCAATATACAGCAAACCAGTAGCCAACATCAAACTAAAT
>NW_022196903.1:38327731-38342134 GCF_008632895.1 Mastomys coucha
CAAGGCTGCCCACTCTCTCCCTACCTATTCAATATTGTACTTGAACTCCTAGCCAGAGCAATTAGATAAAAAAAGGAGATCAAAGGGATACATATTGGAAAGGACGAAGTCAAATTATCACTATTTGTTGATGATATGATAGTATACTTACGTGACCCCAAAAATTCCACCAGAGAGCTCCTAGACCTGATAAACAACTTCCGCAAAGTAGCTGGATATAAAATTAACTCAAGCAAACCAGTGGCCTTCCTATACACAAAGGATAAACAGGCTGAGAAAGAAATTAGGGAAACAACATCCTTCACAATAGTCACAAATAATATAAAAATTCTTCGTGTGATTCTAAGCAAATAAATGATCTGCTTGACAAGATCTTCAAGTCTCTGAAGAAGGAAATTGAAGAAGATCTCAGAAGATGGAAAGATCTCCCATGCCTTTGGATTAGCAAGATTAATATAGTAAAAATGGCCATCTTGCAGAAAGCAATCCACAGATTCAATGTTGGAAAAGATCTTTACCAATCCTATATCTGATAGAGGGCTAATATCCAATATATACAAAGAACTCAAGAAGTTAGACTCCAGAGAAACAAATAACCCGATTAAAAATGGGGTACCGAGCAAAACAAAGAATTCTCTACTGACGAATACCTAATGGCACCTAAAGAAATGTTCAACATGCTTAGTCATCAGGGAAATGCAAATCAAAACAACTCTCAGATTCCACCTCTCACCAGTCAGAATGGCTAAGATAAAAAAAAACTCAGGTGACAGAAGATGCAAAAGAGGTTGTGGAGAAAGAGGAACACTCCTTCATTGCTGGTGGGATTGCAAGCTGGTACAACCACTCTGGAAATAAGTTTGGTGGTTCCTCCGGAAATTAGACATAGTACTACCAGACAACCCAGCTATACCACTCCTGAGCATATACCCAGAAGATGCTCCAACATGTAATAAGGACACATGCTCCACTATGTTCATAGCAGCCTTATTTATAATAGCCAGAAACTGGAAACAACCCAGATGTCACTTAACAGAGGAATGGATACAGAAAATGTGGTACATTTACACAATGGAGTACTTCTCAGCTTTTAAAAACAATGAATTTATGAAATTCTTAGGGAAATGGATGGATCTGGAGAATATCATCCTGAGTGAGGTAACACAATCTGAAAAGAACACACATGGTATGCACTCTCTGATAAGTGGATATTAGCTCAGAGTATTGTGATACATATAATACAATCCACAAACCACAAGAAACAAAGGAAGAGCAAAGTATGGATACTTTGTTCCTTCTTAAAAGGGGTCAACAAAATACTCAGGGAAGGAGTTGCAGAGACAAATATGGAGCAGAGACTGAAGGAAGGACAATCCAGAGACTTCTCCACCTGGGAATCCTTCCCATATTCAATCATGAAATCCAGACATTATTGTGAATGCCAGCAAGTGCTGGCTGACAGAAGCCTGATATAGCTGTCTCTTCAGAGGCTCTGACAGTACCCAACTAATACAGAAGTAGAGGCTCACAGCCATCCATTGGACTGAGCACAGGGTCCCCAATGAGGGAGCTAGAGAGAGGACCCAAGGAGCTGAAAGGTTTGCAGCCCCATAGGACGAACAATAATATGAACTAACTAGTATCCTCAGAGCTCCCAAGGACTAAACCACCAACCAAAGAATACACATGGTGAGACTAATAGCTCCAGCAGCATATGTAGCAGAGGATGGCCAAGTTGGTCATCAATGGGAGGAGTGGCCCTTGACTCTGTGAAGGGTCTATGCCCCAGTGTAGGGGAATTCCAGGGACAGTAAACAGGAGGGGTTTACTTAGCAGAGGATGGCCAAGTCAGTCATCAGTGGGAGGAGAGGCCCTTGGCCCTGTGAAGGTTCCATGCCCCAATGTAGGAGAATGCCAGGACCAGGAAGTGGGAGAGGGTGGGTTGGTGAGCAGGGGGTGGGGTAGGGAACTGGGATTTTTTTTGTTTTTGTTTTCTTTATTTTATTTTATTTTTATTTTTTGGAGGGGAAACTGTGAAAGAAGATATCATATGACATGTAAATAAAGAAAATATCTAATAAAAATAGAAAAAAGTATTTTATTTCTATTATTAATGACCTAACCAGTAAATAAAAGCAGTCCATAGGAAAGTTAAACAACAGATACATCAATGGTTAGGGCTGCTGAAATAACTCTTCTAATAAAAAATTGTCTAGTTACATGCAATAATAACTTATATTGTTTGTGTTTAAGAAGAGGATGTGTGTCTTATTTAAATAGGAACCATAGTATTTAAAACACAAAATACCCTAAGCTACAAAATAACCACAATCAAGAACAGGCTCAATGTGCTACAGAATCAGGTTGCCCAGACTAGGAATTCTCATGTACTGAAGGTTATCCAGGGAGGTTTCTGTCTACTTCAATTGTTTCTAAAATATATCATAGCCACAAGCATTTTGAGAAGTGAAAAGTTACTGTTATTTGATTTATTAACTTTGACTCAATCTAACATGTACAATTTCATTATATTCATCTTTTATTTACATTTATTTTTTGTTTTTCTTTCTTTTATTGAAAGTAGATTTTCTTCTTACAATATATTCTGATTATGGTTCCCTTCCTCCTAATCCTCTGAGCTGAATGCCACCTCTCCTCCCATCAGCCACCTCTCCTCCCATCAGCCAGCTCTCCTCTCATCAGCCACCTCTCCTCCCATCAGCCACCTCTCCTCCCATCAGAATCCACATCCTTTCTGTCTCCTTAGAAAACACACTGGTATCTAAGGATTAATAATGAAATATAATAAGATAAAACAAACAGAAGAAAAAGCACTAAGAAAAAAGCATGAGATACACATGTAGATGGGTAGGCATACAGTTAGAATACAGTCCAGGAATGGAGTTATGTGATAATTCTGAGTGTTTGTGAGGAAACTACTAGAAAAGAAGACAAGAATTTTATGACGTCAGTTTCCTCAGAATACAGAATTGTTCTTAGAAGGTGCTGTTGTGCTTCTTCAGGTGTAGCAGATGCCTCTATGGAAAAACACATTTTTGCCCTGTGGGGCTTGTCCTTTCTATTGTATTCTTCATTCAGTTGACTCTTCCCTGCAGAGTATATACTGGTTGATGCTCTCAATAAAGTTAGCTACTACATTAATATTTAGTACGATTCACTTTTAGGTCCCTTCTCCCAGGATCACACCACCAACTAGAGTAACAACAACATACAAGTTCCATACATGGAGAAATAACTAAAAACAAAACTGGAAGTCATAACAAAAATGTAAAAAACCAATGAGGTTAAAAAAAATGCCCTAAAAACTGCCACTGGGTTTTTTCTTAGTCATCTACTGCTGAGCATAGGGAATCACCTTACAAATGGTTTGTATCCCCAGTGAGACTCCCTTGAGGGAACTGATTTTTCTTTTGTGGGTGGTTATTAGTTGGAAATATCTCTAGGTTGGGAGGGGGAGGGACTGTGCTCCTTTCAGCACTGGGACACATCTGGGTCACATCCCTGCAGGCTCTCTGCATGCTGTCACACTCTATGAGAGTTTATATCTGTGTCAGTCCTGCGTGTTTAGAGACCTTGTTTCCTTAGCTGTTATTCTGTGGAGAGTATCCAATAGCCTTGGCAATAGCCTTGGTTGTTTGAGGTTCCCATGGGGCCCCTTTGGACAACAACCTGATTAGTCATAGCCATTCCTGAGACTGGAAACTTCGTTTGGTGATAAGAGATGTCTGGTTGGGGCTTCATCTCTTCTATCATTTGGCAATTTTACTTAAATCTCTTTCATACATGAATAGATTTTAGGAAGCTTGTATTAGTTTTCTTTTTCTTTTTCTTTTTCTTTGCCTTTTGGTTTTTCAAGACAGGGTTTCTCTGTGTAGCCCTGGCTGTCCCAGAACTCACTCTGTAGACCAGGCTGGCCTTTAACTCAGAAATCCACCTGCTTCTGCCTCCCAAGTGCTGGGATTACAGGTGTACGCCCGGCTTGTATTAGTTTTCCATACAGCCCTTCAAATGAACCTTAGCACTAGCTGTTTCTCCCTGTACTTCTTCCTTATCCCTCTCTTTCCTCTCTTTCCTCATTTGATCCTCTGTTCCTATCCCCACCTTGTCCATCCATAACTATCTATTTTATTTCCCTTTCCTAGGGAGATATCTATCACCTCCTAGTCCCTTACTCCATACATAATACCTATGGTTCTACAGATTGTAGTGTGGTTATCACTGACTTAACAGCTAATATCTACATATAAGGGAATAAAACTGTGTTTGTCATTCTGGGTCTGGGATATGTTCCTCAAAATGATTTTTTCCTAGGTTAATACATGTACCTACAATTTCACAATTTCATTTTTTCTTTAATAGCTGAGTAAAACTGCATTGTATAAATGTGCCACATTTTCTTTATCCATTCATCTACTGACAGAAATCTATGCTGTTTCCAACTTCTGGATATTAGGAAGACAGCAGCAAGGAACATGCTTGATCATGTGTTTCTGTGGTGGGTTTAAGAACACCAACCAAAGACTACACATGGGGGGACTCATGGCTCCAGCAGCATATGCAGCAGAGGATGGTCAAGTCGGTCATCAATGGGAGGAGAGGCCCTTGGCCCTGTGAAGGTTCTATGCCCCAGTGTAGGGGAATGTCAGTGCCAGTAAGCAGGAGAGGGTGGGGTAGTGAGCAGGGGGAGGTGGGAGGGAACAGGGGTTTGTTTTGTTTTTGTTATTTTATTTTATTTTATTTGGAGGGGAACTGGAGAAAGGAGATATTGTATGACATGTAAATAAAGAAAACATCAAATAAAAATAATCAAAAAAAGTAAATAGAGAAGAAAAAAACAAAACAAAAAACCAAAACAAAACAAAAAAGAATCCGTTGGATATATGCCCAAGAATAATATAGGCAGACCTCGAGGTAGATCTATTCCCAGAATCCTGAAGAACAGCCATACTGATTCCCATGGGGTCTTGTCCAAGTCAGCAGTCCCACCAGCAATGAATGAGTTTTCCCTTTACTAAATCCTTGCCAGCCTGAGCTTTCATTTGTTTTATTGGTCTTGGGCATTCTGATAGGTGTAATATGAAATCTCAAAGTGGTTTTGATTTGTATTTCTCTGAATTACAGATGTGCCCCATCATGCATTTTTCATTTATTATCATAAATATGCAGAGAAAAACAATTATTTTCAAACTTGAAGCAACTTGTAACCACACAAATGAATAATGGCATATTGTATTTAGGCAAGATCAAACATTATATCCTTCCAAGAGAACAGTATTCTTCAAAATCAGGATGCACACAGTGCTGTAGGAACTGGAGAATGAAGGATCGTCTAAAGAGCTCAGACAAGTACACTTGGACTTAGGACTCCATTACCATCTGGACTAGGGTGCTGGGCAGCAAGCCCTCTCCTCCATCTGTCCTTTGGCTTGGTGCTTTATCCTTCCTGGTGCTAGTACTGAGAAATGTGGTCATCTCTAGATCTAGGAGAGAGCTTACTGCTGTCTACCTTGATCCTTGTAAGTAAAACAGTTGATTTAGGTTACAATGTTTTCAAAACACTTCTAATGGAAGCTCATATCGGCTTCAGCTGAACAGCTTCAAAGCCCATCACACACTTACGTGCAGGGAAGAGACCTGCTCTCTCCTGTCAAGCCGACAGGTCTCTAGATGTGTTTCAAAGGAGCTCCAGTTTTCCTAATTGTTTCAGCACTGAATCATAGAAAAGACTTAAAAATAATCTTTTTATCTTCAAACTATTTCAATGGTGATCATGTTAAAAATTGACATAGTTGTAAATATATCTTATACAGTTTTAGATAGAGCATGGTTAATCATAGCTGATTGTTTCCATGCCTGGCAGTTTTTCTTTTTTCTTTGGAAGGTATATCAACATTTACTTAATAAACAGATCCCACATTTTTATTTCTTTTTTCTTTTTTTCAAGGCAGGAAGTCTTTGCATAGCTTAGTGCTGCTCATAATTTTTGGAAAACATTTTAATATTTAATAACAGCAGCTAATCTGTGAAAGCTCACAGATTTGATTATGAAAACCACTTGCAAATTCAGAACTGGAGCTACTTCTAAAAAGTAAAGAGTATTTCCTGTATGCAAGTCAAGAGAGCAGTGGACAACACAGATATGGCATCAAGAGGCATAAAGCAAAGCAAAGCAAATTAAAACAAAACTAAGCAAAACAAAAAAAAATCAAGAAAAAGAGAATTATGTCATCAGAATTAACTTAGTTTATTAAGATTTATGAACTAAAAATATTAGCAAAGGTTAAGAACATATCGTCAGCCATATATCTGATGATGAACTCATGACAAGAACATGTGAAAGACTCACATCCTAGGTCAAAGGGAACAACTCAATTACTAGAGGAGCAAAGACTTTGACATGGTTTTCTCCAAGGAAGATATACAAATGTCCCATATAGCATATAAAAGAGCTGCTGGGCCATCATAAGTCATCACCAAAACAAATGGAAATTATAAGTACACCTTCTATGGCTCCAAGAAATATGACAGAACAGAAAATGACATGGACAACTGAGGGTCTGGAAATTGAAATACTCAGATGGTGGTGGGAATTGGCCGAGGCTACAGAAATCAGCTGTCATTTCATCCTTAGGTTACCTATACGAACACACCAAAGACATTGAGGATGAAAACTGCCAGGCGTGGTGCACATGTCTGTGAAGAGGCGGCTCCCCAGAGGCGCATGTTTTCAAAGTCATCTCTGCCCAAATCAAACACCCTCTTCCCAATGAAAGACAAAGCCTCTCTTTCTAGAAGGGTTTTTACTCACTGAGGTTCCATTTCAGGCCTGTTGTCGTCACCTGGTCGCAAGGTTGTCCAACAGGAATAAGGCCACACCAGCTGCCTTCCATGCCAGTGTCTACATGGAGCCTGTGCTTTCCCTGAAGAAGAAGAGCACATATGAAGAAGGACAGGAAAGGAATGATTTGCAGCATGCTGGCAGCCAACTAATAACACTCAATGTGGCTTATCGTAATACTAACCACAAATTATCTCAGCACATTCTTTCACCTCATTTAGACCTACTTTTCTATATCAGCTTACCATTAGTTATAAGCTTTACACTGAAAAATTGGGTAAATATGTCCAGGGGCCACACAGATAGTCTTATTCTTGTAGACTTACCAATTGTAAATATACCATCAATTGTACCTGCTGAAGATGCAACCTTTTGTGACACTGAATTCTAGACTCACAACAAAATACTTGTTCAATTATATATAAAAGACCATTTCCCAAGTAAAATCTTTAATTATCTATGAGCCAAGTTTCTAATATTCAGAATCCAACATAAGCACTGTAAATGGTTGGCTTGTCCCCATGACCATCATTGAGACCCTCACAATATACACATAGGTGTACTGGTTAGTTTTTGCCAACTTGACACAAACTAGGGTCACTTGGGAAGAGGGGACCTCAACTGAAGAATAATCTCTATCAGACTGACCTGTGGGCATGTTTCTGTGGGCATTATCCTGATTAATGATTAAGTGGGAGGGCTCAGCCAACTGTAGGTAGTACTGCTCCTGGGCAAATATTCTTGTGATATGTAAGCAAGCTAGTAAGTAACACTCCCTTATGGCCTCTTCTTTAGTTCCTGCCTTCAGGTTTCTGCCTTGGCTTCCCCTCAATGATGTTCTGTAAACTGTAAAACAATAAAAACCTTCCTGCCCCAAGTTGGTTTAGGTTAGTGTTTTATTAGAGCCACAGAAAGTACTAGAACAATAGGGAATATTTTACTTAAATATTCAATCAGATAAAACCTAAGTCCAATCACACAAATTATGAACTTGATATCTGCTGTTGGGAGAGAAGAGGGACAACCAACGTAGCTGTGCCATGCAGGAGATAATATGTATACAGAAGCATGAGTAGACTGGGTGGTACATGTAACATGCCTGAGTGGCAGAAATGAGTCTGCAGGATGACATGTGAAGAATCCTTTTGATCAATGATTAAGTGGGAGGACTTAACTCACTGTGGGTAGTGCCACCTGTGGGCAAGCGGTTCCCGGTTGTACAAAAACACAGTTTGCTCACTCATGGACCTCCATGTTAGCATTAGAGATGTATCTCCACATAAACACTTCAAGTGACAATAATGAGTCAACACTAAGTCCTTACTTACTGCAAAGGAGCCACATGGAGGCATGGAAAGGAACACACTGCAGGCATTATATGTGTGTGCATGGGGGCTGGGGACTGTATATAATCTGCTTAATGTGCTCAACTGTAAATCTCTAAAAGGAAGAATGTGTAAGACATCAAGCAGTCTCAATTAATCTATCAAATAGTAGAACACCAACCAGGCAGCATACACTAGCTGATATGAGGCCCCCAACATACATACAGCAGAGGACTGCTGGATGTGGGTTTAATCAGGGATATTGCACCTAACCCTCAAGAGACTGGAGGTCCCAGGGAGTTTAGAAGTCAGGTAAGATGGAGGGACAGAGGGTGGGCAAAACCTCATGGACAGGGAGGTGGGGAGGAGATATGGGATTTGAAACAGTCAGAGGGTGAACCAGGGGTGGGGGAGTAAAATCTGGAGTGATAAATAAATAAATAAATGAATAAATAAATAAATAAAAATGCTTCATAGCAACCCTTCATTCTCCCATTATCAGGACTGATGGAGGAGGGATAGTGGGTCTGAAACCTCCCTAGATGAGCAGCACCTCCTCCCTAGATGAGGAGTCACTTCTCAACAGCCATTACAACTGCTTCTGACTATCCTCTAAAAGTCTTTAATTTTCCCCAAGGCAAGTATGTCTTTAGTGGTTTGTATAGTTTTCTTTTAAGCTGACTGAGACTGGGGAGTTTACCACACACTTGTTTTCCCCTCTCCCTCCTTTTCTCCAAAGCAAAATAATGTTCTCCGAAGATAGATATTCAGAATACAATACAGCCGATCATCCTAAATACCACACGCTGAACACTTTAACAAATCCTGAGAGGTAAAGATGTTCTTTATAATAACTGCAGTTGTCAGTAGAAGGGGTGGCAGAGATTCTCAGTTCGTTACAGTATTTTGACTCCAGAAGGAAACTATGTGATAGCACTTCATGTTGGCCCAGTTTCCGTTCTAGGGCCTTGTGGCAGAAATGCCACATTATTGGAGGCTGACAGCTAAGCGGCAACCTTCTGGCTTGGGGTTGCTCATATAGGGCTCAAGAAGGCTGGAAGAGGGAGGGTTGGCATCTGCACAGAGGCCTAGACTTGTCCCTCTGGCATTTCTGACAATGGGGGGATCTTCCTATTGCTTGTCAAGCGGGGATTCCCACATTATGGGTGTATCTTATTTACAATGTGTTGATATTCACGCTTGCATTTAATTACTCTCCTTCCTTGTTTTTGGACTGCTTTATGTTTTGGTAGAATCCAGCTAAATACATTTTATGTTTGGTGCTCCATAGAGAAGTCTAGCAAAGAATGATGAAGGAAAGAAAATAATTTTTTCAACTGGTGGATATTACCTCCCTGACTGATGATTCTCTAGCTTCCAACATATAATGCAAAGGAAACAGCACATACACACGTTACATTTTATTATCCTGGCAAGAAAAGAGATGCTGTAAAGTCACTGATTTAAGCAGCACAGTGGGAAGCCTCCTTACTTGGCTTTGCTAGGTATTCATGGCTTTTCTTGTTATTCTAAGAACCGATGCACCTTAACATTTTCACTCTGGGAATAAAATGGTTTAGAAACTTGAGAAGTCACATATAGGTCTCAGACTATTGTCAATTAGCATTTTGTCTCTCGCTTTAAAAGTGTGTTTTGCCATATGTGAAGGGTCTCAGTGTTTATAAATATGCAAATTTAGCTTTTATGGCTAAAAGATAATAGTATTACGCTTTCATCCTCTATCGGCATGTCAATGTGACATCTCTAGAAAAATGAATGACTGGGTGAAGGAATTTTTGTTCATTCCCTAGATTTCTCAATTTATAATATATGCTAGTCTATATGAGGTTTGACAGAAGCAGGCATCCAGCCTGACGTTAAAGAACTCCTGCAGGATTTATGGCATCACTGAAGAGCAGAGGCACATGAACTAATCATTCACTTCCATATATTCCCATGAATCACTGCACAGATTTCTGCTCCATCCTCTGTTCTCAGCTAAGATAACTCTTTGAAGTTAAAAGCAGTTCTATACAGTGAAGAAGCAACAAAAATCAATCATGGTTTGCCTCTTCAGTTGTGTTTATTAGAACATATGCAGCAACCTTACTGTGAAGAAACTATAATCCAGTAAAAAGGCAGTGAAGATGTAGCATGGTATATGTACTGGAAACCATGCTTAAGTATCATGTGATCAGTTTCCCCAGACTGTAGTTCTAAGCTACTGGAAAACAATATACAGATAAGACAGATGCCTACTCAGGGCTAAGACGCCATTCCTATCACATTATATACCATGTATCTTTACTACAAGTAATGAAGGCATAATAGAAAAAAAAAAGTAAAAGCTTGCCCTAGTTTTGTCATTGAAAAATACCAAATACAAAAACAGCTTAATTCAATTTATATTTTGAAGTCCTTAACTTTAGGAACTATGCCAATATTTGAACAAAATTATTTTAGAATGTCTTAGTATGAGCCTCACAAAATACACAGAAAATTGAGAAGATCACCAAATATGCATTCAAGATACTGGTGATTCACAAAGCAGTCATTCATTAATGCTAAAAACACTCCCTGTGTTGACTTCTGTATACAGTGCAAGTACACAATTAGACCTAGTAAGAACGGGACACTTCTGAACACAGATTAAACACAAGGCCAACTTCTATCATCTTTTGCCACACTGTCCAGGTACTTTAAAGTGTATTAGCAAATACTGCAAGAAAGTAAATAGTCTGCAGGAAAAATTAAAGGAAAAAAACCAAATGGATCCACACTATATGTACCAGAAGAAGCTGTTACTATGTGCACTCACAAACTTGGATTAGTAAATTTTCATACTGATACTGATCACATAATACAAAACAGCTATATAACAAATGGTATCCCCGAAGAGCTTGCATTTGCAAGGATTAAGAGCTAGAAGACTCATGAGACCCTTTGATTTTTTTAATAGGTATAGAAATCAAAACATAAGAGTAGTAGGTTAAATAGCCTACATTAAAGCAGTGTTAAAATATGTCTTACACACACAGACATAGACACACATAGACATACCCACTCCTAAGTCAAATAAGATTGGAATAAAGGTTTCATAGATTGTCCTCTTAGAAGTAACAATATCCATTCACATATTCCATATCTAGAATCTAGACAGTCTTGTAGAAAAAAGATGAAAAGCAATAACCACCACAACAAACAGACTGAAGAATACTTTTCTGAATAATATGAAAATTCTTATGAGTAATAGTTTAGACTCCCTTTACCTTTAAAATAACATCTCATTTCCTACGGAAGCTTTCTTTTTGGAAAGATTCCTTTCAAGAAATGCACTTGATAATGATAACCATTCACACACACACACACACATACACACACACACACACACATTGAGATGTATAGCCAAGCACACTGTAACACTGTATATAACTTTAACATTTTCATTTATTATTTCGAAAGCCAGAACATTACAGATATATGTTTCAAAACTGTCAATTTGTATTTGATTTTTGTTCTGGGAATTATCTGGTGAAGTCAGGCTGAAATCATGTTATTTTCTTACATGAGTTTACCTTATTCTCAAGTTGAACAGTTAACATTAAATAACTAACAAGAAAGAACCTTCTTAATGCTAATTAAGCTACTTTGTTTATTCAAATTAGAAAAAATGTGAAATGATTTTTATAACCATTGGGATTCTACAAGGGTAGGCTCCCTCCCCTACTAGCCTCCTAAATCCAGACAATCTCAGTATTCACACCGGTGAAATCAACACACCTTTTACTCTCCTTCACAACTGCATTCATGCTTGTCTTCTTTTTTTTATGTCTTACCCCATTACTATGCTTACTTTTGATTGAAATTGGAGTCGAGAGTCTGCTAAATGTTACATTAAAGTCTTGAAAGTTTATTCTTCACCATTCCATTTTAAGAATGATTTCTAAGAATACTTATTCCAGGAGTAAGCAATGCTAACAGCAGAGTCAGAGGGAGCTACATGGAAGGGCATTATGAGCCAGCATAGTGACTAAGTTTCAAAATAATCTTCCTTGAGTGCCTGCCCTTCCATGAGATTCAGAGCCTGGTCAGGATGGCCACATTCCTCTGCACTTCCAATGTTCCTCCCACCTTAGAAGGAGAATCCACAAAGAAAGGCAAGCCCTGTTTTGTGTGTGAATTCCTTATGTTTACCATTTAGCAATAATTTCCTTTTAACTGCTGCAAACTTTACCTGTGTCACAAATGCAGCATTTTGCTACTATAGTGCAACTGGCAAGCATGTTCAAATTGTTACTCTAGAAGTGAGATAAAGAGCCTGCTTTTATTTTGCTGGCTGAATTAACAGCACAAAGGGAGAATGTCTTTATATGTTTAATAAATATCTGACTGGGAAATTGTTTAGAGCAAATAATAATTATTGATGAAATGTATCAATAATTTTGAGAAGTTATTTGAAAATCTGAGAATAGATGGAGCAGGGGTGCTTTAAAGTACAGGAAAGGAGGTCCAGTTGAACAGAAAGAACCTACCACAGGCTCAACACCACCTAGTCAATGCTTTTCTAATTAAATACTAGGATAATACTGTAGTCATCCAGTATTTATGAATACCCTGTTAACAGTGCTCAAACCACACTTTACAATATATGCTGTGTAGACATCTGTTGTATAAAATTGAAATTATATGGCTCCTTTATTACATCATTTCAGGGCTTGATTATGGCATACTAAGTGTTCTAAGAACAGAGATTTAGGCATTTAAACTATGAATACTGATTTATTTATGCTCCTTTGTTTGGGAGTTCACTCCAACCAAGGCTTACATTTCACAGTATGTTTTTAAAAAAGTAAGTGATTATTCCTCATGAGGATAATGCAAAATATAGCAAAGAGAAAATACTTAAAACATTTGTATTAGAATACTTCCATTAAGGAAGCTCCACTCCCAGGTGTTCTAACACATCCAAGATCAGAGGTGAGGAGGACACAATATCTGTCCCAATACTGGGAGTAACTGGGACCAGCAGGACCAGGCACACAGGAACTCCACCAGCCCAGTGGCTCAGGCTTCTTTCTGTCTGTCTGGGCTGGTGTTCTGAGCAGACCTTGGGTGCAAGCTCCACAGCCAGTATCACAACACCCAGAAGAAAGTCCACTCCCAGGTGCTCTAACAAGCCCAGGATCACAGGATCTCAGAATCAAAGGATCACAGAGACAGCTTAACTCTGAGGAGTTCTGACACAACCAGGATCACAGGAAGGAAAGGTTCCCGTCAGATTTAACAAGGGCAGGCATCACTAAAGATAACCAGATGATGCAGGACAAGTGTAAGAATATAAGCAACAGAAACCAAGGTTACCTGGCATCATCAGAACCCAATACTCTTACCATAGCAAGTCCTGGACACACCATCATATCAGAAAAGCAACAGAACCCAATATTCCTACCATAGCAAGTCCTGGATACACCATTATAACAGAAAAACAACATTTAGATATAAAGTCACTTCTCATGATGATGATACAGGACTTTAAGAAAGACATAAATAGCACCCTCAAAGAAATACAGGAGAACACAGGTAAACAGCTATAAGCTAGAAGAGGAAACACAAAAATCCCTTAGAGAACTACAGGAGAACACAATCAAACAGGCAAAGGAAATGAACAAAACTATCCAGGATCTAAAAATGGAAATAGAAACAATAAAGAAATCACAAGGGGAGACAACCATGGAGATACAAAACCTAGGAAAGAAATCAGGAGTCATAGATGCAAGCATCACCAACAGAATGCAAGAGATAGAAGAGAGAATCTCAGGGGCAGAAGACACCATAGAAAACATTGACACAACAGTCAAAGAAAATGTAAAAAGCAAAAAGGTCCTAACCCATAACATCCAGGAAATCCAGGACACAATGAGAAGACCAAACCTAAGGATAATAGGAAAAGAAGTGAGTGAAGACTCCCAAGGTAATGGGCCCGTAAATATCTTCAACAAAATTATAGAAGAAAACTTCCCTAACCTAAACAAAGTGATGCCCATGAACATACAAGAAGCCTATAGAACTCCAAATAGACTGGACCAGAAAAGAAATCCTTCCCATCACATAATAATAAAAACAACAAATGCACTAAACAAAGAAAGAATTTTAAAAGCAGTGAGGGAAAAGGTCAAGTAACATATAAAGGCAGGCCTATCAGAATTACACCAGACTTCT
>NW_022196903.1:38343483-38386015 GCF_008632895.1 Mastomys coucha
AAAATCAGGGACTAGACAAGGCTGCCTACTCTCTCCCTACCTATTCAATATTGTACTTGAAGTCCTAGTCCATTAAGGTATCCAAAGGTTACTTGCCCAGATATTTCATAAATTAATATTATATATTATTTTATATATAATAAATTAATATTATATACATATATATGTATATATATTTCTTTGTCATCATTTTGAAAAGTTCCAAGAATTTGTGGTACTTCATAACTGGTACCATGCCTGCAAAACACCTCTTATTTTCTGAGATTCTCAATATGAATGGAGTCTATGACTACTTCACATAATGAACCCCAATGGCAAACTCCAATTGCATTCATTTCTCAGTCCTCCCATGTCTGTTCCAGACTTTTCTGAACTATCCTGAAAACAGAAGAATAAGGAAGAGGAGGAAGAGGAGGAGGAGATGGAGAAAGAAAATGATAATGATGAGGAGAACAAACAAAAAATGAACCAAGCAAAACAAGAGTCCAATTTGTGTTAGTTCTATGTATACTCACTGGAGTATGGTCAAACTTGCGGTGGCCAGCCCTTTAAAGAACACTGAGTTCCTCCCCACCCAGACCCCTGTAAGAAGCCTTTAACTGTGGAGAGCTACATTTCAGGATTCATATTACAGTTTTTAAGAGTTTTCTTTGATGGCTTCCTGGCTAAACTGTTACATTTTTGGGAGTGGGTTGGATGAGGAGGGGTAAAGGTTCTCAACTTTTCTGTCTGTCTCTGTTTTTCAGCTATAGCTTCCTTGCCCTCTACAGTGAGCTGGAGCATGCATCATGCATTTCTACATGGTTTCTGGTGACAGCATACACCACAGATATCCACACAGTCTCCAATGTCAGTGCATGACATCAATCTCAGCATAGTATCTAGTGGCAGTATAGACCATGGACATCAATGTGGTCCTCTGCCACATCCGTGGCCATGGATACCAATATTGTCTTCAGTGGTAGCCTGGCCCATGGACATCAACATGGCTTCAGATAGTCCTCCACCCTCCCGACCCCCCAGCATGGCCCAAGGCCATCGACTTGGCTTCAGGTGGCAGCACAGAGCATGGATATTCACATGGCTTTTGGTGGTAACATGGCCTAGTGAACATCAACAAGGTCACTGCCTGCAGTAGGAACAACACAGCCACAGTAGGACTGCTGACCTCAAATAGCTTTCAGTGGGAGCATGTACCATGAATATCAACATGGCTTCATGCAATGGTATAGGCCACTCACATCCAAATGGTCATTGGTGGCAACCCAGACCATTGGCACTAACATAACTTCCTGTTGAAACACAGACTACAGATATCCACATGAACTTTGGGCTTCAAAACAGGCTGGGGCAGCAGCATGGACCATAGAGATATTTCAAAGTGGCCCAATCTAGAAAGTAAACCATTCTTCCTCTCGGACATCTTGTTATTCTGAGCCAGGGTGATTGTGCTGCTGGGTAGCATGTTTAGGGCTGAGTGTGCATAAAAACTCCAGCCTGCTGCACACCACCCTGACAGCCATACTGGTTGATGGCTTGTTCCCCTGTACATGGCATCCTTCTCTCATACCAGTCCCTGCAGCTGCATCTCTAGTTCTGCTTTTCTTTACCAAGTACTCACTGCTTCCTTCTGCCATCTTTCAATCTCTCCATTGCATATTTGTATGTCATAGTAGCATTAGAAACTGCAGTGTATCACACTGCATGGGTTTTGTTTTGTTTTTGACCCAAGGATCATTACATGCAAATATCCATTGCAATGAGTCATTGGTATGGTTCAAGGTTCTGGTTTCTGAAGCACCATAAATACAGGGCCATCACTGAGAATCATCTTGGATATCCTGTAGTTGTCCAGAGTCAGGGTGATCTTGCGGCTAGGAAGGGTGTCCAGGAGCAGAATCTGCAAAAGCTCCTGGCTGCAAAACACCTCCCCACCCATGATATAAGCTGCCCCTGAGGGTTGACCTTTGTGCTTGTAGCCTGCAGGCAGAATCGTTGCCCCTGTGCTCTCTAAATCCCAGCAGGGTAAGCTACACAAGCTGCAACTATAGCCCCTCCATGCTGGGGCCGGCCCTATTCAGTAATAATAACCTCTGCATGTCTCTCTATTTCTGTGCCTCTTTTACTGCATCCTATTAAACATGAACCTGTGAACTGCCAAGTTAGTTTTGCCAATTACCCTTGAGTAGTCAGGCTTCCAAGGTAGAGCTGTTTATTAGGTACATTTTTTTTCTAAAATGGCCCTTATTTAAAGAATTACATGACAGTGCCTGGATGGTGGCTCAGTCATAGAATGCTTGCTGCACAGGCGTGCACTCTAAGGGCAACAGTGGTTAGAGGTAGGAGGTCAGCCCAACTAGTCTGGTGAGCTCCTGGATCATTGAGACACAGTTCCAATAAACAGAGTGCACTGTGATAGAGGAAGACACCTGGTGTCTTCCTGTGAGTGTGTGTACATCTTCACTTACATCTATACACACTTGCATGAGTAAATACATACTGGCCTCACACATACACAAAATAATTTTTTAAAAAAAATTGCATGATGAATTTTTTTCTAAAAAGTAATGGGTCTTATTATACCTTAAAAAAAAATCATATTTGATGTAAATGATTGCCTGTCTGGGTCTGTCTATCTGCAGTGCCAGGATGGACTCCAGAGCTTTGTACATGGTAGCAGAAGCCACCCCACAGTTGCTTAGGTCCAACCTTTCACTCTCAGCCTTTGGGCTGAGATGCAGCAGTGAAGATACCGTTTTGTAATTTTCTGTTGCATGTGGCTCAGTTCTGCCATCTTCCTTTCCAACTTCATGAGTCCACTTTTCACTTTTTAAAAGCAATTTCCCATAGTACCTGCCCCCCCTTTTTTTAAGGTGTTCTGGAGCTACTGTGGACTCTGCAGACCCCCTTTCCACCACCCTGTCACCCTTTGGAGCCTCTGTGGATCTCCCTTGGAGCTCCTCTTTTGGTTTGGGCAGCAGCTACCCTCTTTTTTTTTTTTTTTTTGCCCTGGATCTTTTTATTTATTTTCTTTCTTTCTTCTTCCATATTGAAATATTCATTTTGTGCAAATTATGAGAAACAATACTCAGATAGAAAACAGCCAACAGTCTTTGAGCAACCAGACTACTCACATTGCCAAATGTCAATCCAATCTTAGAAGATAACAAATGGCAGCAATAATTTAATCCATTCTCAGCTACTAAAATACACAATGGCTGTTTCCCAACTTTTATCACATTTGGAAAGGTGCGATGGGCTATCACTATTGAGTAATGTATTTCCATGTTTCTCCTCATGTCCACTGTCCCACATTTCCCACTATGCAGAGTGTACAAGGGTCTCCTACAGTAGACATCTGCTTCACACTATGTTTCTAAAACCAAAAATGCTCCCTTATATAACATTCCCTCATGTCAGTCTGTATTTTCCAGCACTCCACACCAATGCTTTTTGTTGTCCCACAAACATCCTGAAGACTAGATGGGGACAGGAGAATAAGGACAAGACAAGTATAAAAACCGTGTTCCCACATGAAAATATTCAGGCAGTGTCTACTAGTTGAGATCAAAGTAGGACATATGTTCAGCAGATCTACTCCAAGTTGGGCTTCTAATATTTTCATTTATATTAGCCATACCCATGGTTATTGTTAGTACCCTTGAATAATGTTAAAGACAACTTTATATTGGAAAACCAAGCATAACTATCAAACTAGGTGAGCAAACAAAATGAGAATACTCTAATCAAATGAAAAGAACTATATGCCTTAGTTTCTATAATAAAATAGTATAAACTTGTGACTTACAAATAATAATAAGGCAATTTTCACATTTATAGCATCAGGAATTTTAAAGTCCAGATGCTGGCTGACTCAGGCTGATAATGACTGTCTAGTTCATGTGTGTCAGCTTTTTAGTGTCCCCAGTAGAAGATGGAACAAGGACTTTCAGGACACCATTTACAAAACCCTAATTCTATTCACAAGGCCTCTGTCCTTATGACCTCACTATTTCTGTATGTGTTATTTTTGATGCTGTGATAACACACTGTGAGGGGAAAAAAATCAAACTGGGGGAAAATGCCTATTTTGTTTATAATCCCAGAATGATAAGGTCTATCATGGCAGGGAAGGCATGACAGTAGGAGCGTGAGGCTGGACTGCTTAGGAAGCAGTTGAATCAACATAGGAAGCTGAGAGAACTTGAAGTGGTGTCAGGCTGTAAAACTTCAAAGCCTTATGATGTGTTTCTTCCTGCAAGGCTCAATCTCATAAAGGTTCTATGAGTAGCACCACCAGTTAGGGGACCAAATACATGTATTCAAATACATGAAGCCCACAATGAGCATTTCACATTCAAACAATAATACTGTCCCAAAAATTATGACTTTGGGGTATGGATTTTTAACCTATAAATTTGAAAAAAAGAGCAAAAATGTTCCGAGCATATTAGCTAGCATACAAGTTTTGAGTTCCCCTTATTCATGTGACTATGTTATCATAATGACCAGCTCAAGAAGATGTAGATGCGACTTTATACTATACTCATTCATGTTCTCAAAACACATTTGTTTTTTTATAAGTTCACAAAACTTGAATTCAGTATAAATAATTTCTATAATCTAGAAAATAAAAATCAAAAGGCATTAAAATACTCTTAGAGTTATTTTGAAAGAAAATATAATTTTTTACTCCCACAGATTTCATAAAGTACTACTGAAATTATTCATATACTGTAAGAAGGAATAAATCCAAAGGTTCAGTTCTAATACCACCTTACCTACCTCCATTTCCAAATTCTCCCCTGAACCTATAGCCTGGGTACCTGTACACATTTTATATAATACTGGAATGGCAAGCTCTTCCACCAACATCCCTGTTCTCAAAATAATGACTCAGTGACTAAATTATATATGAATAAATGCCTAGGTCATAAGATTTGGCTTGTTCCCTGACTAGCTTATAATTTATTATCCCATTTTTTCTAATCTATGCCACATGGCTCATTAGTTAACTTTCCTAGTTTCATATATCTGGCTTCTTCAGAAATCAGGTGGTGAATGTTCTGCCTCTTACTATCCCCAGAGTTCCCCTCTCTACAGGAACTTCCTCCTATTACTTTGTGCTTTTTGCTAATAAGTCATCAACTTATTTTTTTTTGTTTTATGTTTTGTTTTGTTTTTGTTTTTGTTTTTTTTGTTTTTGTTTTTGGATATGTGATACTTGCACACAGTACATAAAAGACCCCTCCATATAATATGCTGCATGGTCCACTGTTGGAAGTCCCTCATTCAGGGTGATATGTCTTTAACTGTTTTAGCTATAAGCAGTTTAGTGAAACAATAAGAATATAACAAGTATTTATGAAAATCACTCATTAAACTTGAATGTATCCCTACAAACTACACATGCAAATCGCTCCTTGTTCTTTTACATTAAAATTTCTAGAAATGGTTGTCTTCCTCTACTGTTTTCAACTTGCTTCTCTCTTAGATTCATTCCAATTAAGTACCCCTCTCCTCTTCAAAAGTAGCTTTCATCAGGTAAGCAATGGCCTCTGTATATTTAATTCAAATTGTCAGCTATTCATTCTCACAGGGCTTGATCTCTTGATACAGTTTGTCATGGATTTTCTATTTCGGAATTATCATCTTTCTTTGGCTCACAGGCCAAACATAGGCCTCTCTGAGTTTTTATCTTAACTCACACCTGACTGGTAAGCCCCTCTTTCTCTTTCTACATTCCTTAATTTGCAGGACCTTGACTCTGGTCTCTTGAGTTTCTATTGGATCCTTCTCCATATCCCAATTCCTGGATTAGAGTATTAGTCCATATTTTCCTCAAATTCTTGTTTTCAATGGCCAAAACCCTATTTTCTATATTTTTCCTCTCAAAACTACTCTATTCAGCTTTTGTTCTCTGTTGATGGTAGCTCCACCCTTTCAGCTGTTGGCCAAATATATTCCTGCTCACACACAACCTATAACCCACAAGGAAATCCTATCAATTATATTCTATACAGAGACAGATGCCTTTCATTCCTACTCCAAGTCAGAACCTCCACACTGCTTGCTCACATCTCAAAAAGATATTCTTATCCATCAGTCTGTTTTTTACTAGGCAGTTGCCCTGAACCTTATAAGATATAAACCAGACATATCGGCCTCACACTGACACCTTGATTAAGAGAAATATACTTAAGTTTCTAAATGTTTCTCTTCCATTTTCTAGACCTCTACTGTGGAGAATATCAGTCACTGTTAATGAATCCTAGTTTTGAGATAGCTGGTGTTGTTATCTGCACAGTGGTCAACTGCATAGGTGCTAAAAACTTTGTGAATCTAAATCCATTTCTAACAGCACAAATTTTGTTTTTAAATCTATAAACCTAGAATAAATGGGTAGTTCTAGGGCACAAATGATGTAACATGTAAAATACTAACAATGGTATCTGACTGAGGTCAAATGTGAAGAAACATCTGCTATTCTTTTTATTATCAAAACAAAACAGATACCACAAAACTGAATACTTTTAATTTTAAAAATTTTGCTTTTCAGTTTTTGTCAAGAATGTTAGAATACCATATTCAGGAAGCAATTTGAGAAGTAGTACTTAATAATAGTCCTAGCCAGTTAACTTGACCCAACTTACAGTAAAATAAGGAGTTACAACTTATTCTGGAATCGCCTAGATTAACCTAGCTGGTGGGCATGACTACAGGTGACTGCCTTGACTACTAAGCCCACTGTAGACAGTATCATTCTATGAATATGTATATCTGGAGGTGTATAGGAAAGCTAGGTAAGCGCGAGCCTATGAGCCAGCATTCAGTATCTTCCATGGTTCATGGTATACTTCTGAGTTCTTGGTTGAAGGTAATTCTGTACGGAATAGTAAACAGCCTCCTTTAGTGTCTTGACTTTCCTAGACTGTAATCTAGAATTGTAAGATGAAACAAACCTTTTCTTTCTGTGAGTTGTGTTTGGCTGGAGTGTTTTATCACAGCAGTAGAAACAAAAATTAGGACAAACATACAACATATTGTCCCTTGGCCAGAATGTTAGAATGCACACGTTTTCAGTTGTGCAGATCTACTCTTCATGGTTCAGTAATCTCATTTCCACAACTCTTCTAGAAGATGTGCAAACCCTTGAAATCAGAATGTAAATGCACTGATATTTGTGCCATTGTTTTTGGTTTTTTGTTCATTTGTTTTTGGAGGAATGCAGGAAAGTAATTCTTTATTCACTGAGGCAAAACCATGGTAAAACTTCTGAAAGAAATACACCTTAATGTAATTTACTTCCACTTCTGTACTGCAAAAGACCTTATTAGAATGAGGGTACAATTCAATACAAGAGTCATATGTGTTTAAAACAGCATGTGACATGTCATCATTCTTCATGCTTTCTCTCTCTGTAGATACACTCAACCCCTACTTGACTGAAGGTATATTCTCTCTTACTGCTAAGATATATACATACAAGAGTGAGGCCATGTCTTTCTTTGTCACATTGCTCTGTAGTAATGTCTCTAACATGATACTCACTGTATCATGAACAGTGCCATTTGATATTTTTTTCTTTACATTTCATATAGCAAGTAAGAACTATCTGTGTGACGGATAGGGTGTTGCTCTGTAAATTCTGAGGCTGGAATTATAAGAAAAAGAAACGGAAAGAAGAGCTGCTCTCTTGCTTGAAGATTGCTTCTTTGAGGAGGGCTAGTCACGGTGTCACAAAGACCCCAAGGGCCCTTTGGGGAGACTAACCTGTTACTTCTATATATGGACAGCTGATGCCAGCTTGCCTGCTGTGGGAGTGGGTTGCATGCCACAGTGAACTAATGCCAGGACAAATGAGTCTCCTAGGACCCTTTGCTTGAAGGGCCAGCCAACTTTCAAATCCTAACCACAGAGAAACTCTGCAAGATAAAACATGCTTACTGTTGTTTGAGGAACAGGTTCCAAGACACAACAACAGTTAGCAAAAGCTCTCTACTCTCAGCCCTGCCCAGATGCCGTGGCCTTCGGTTTCATCTGCCTTCTGGCTGCCATCTTTCTTCCCTCTTTCTGTGTCTTTTCAGCTTTAAGTGACCAAGAGAGAGAAAATTCATTTTTTTAAACTTTTGTTCCAAAGAACACATGGATTGCTTTTAAAAAAGTGAAGGATTGGCAAGTTTATTTTTCTTTGTGTGTGTTGTGTTTCCTAAAGGGAAAGAAAAAGAAAACATCAAATAAACAAACAAAAACCCCAAACCAAAACAAGACTCTCAAAAGCTCCAGGTACTCAGAAACTACCTGAAATGATTCCTCCCTGTTCATCTTTATTTCCTTCTGAGCTGCCAACCTGATAGTGCTAAGGTCAGAAAGAAGAAATGATCCCCATGAGTTATTAGATTAGACAGATACCATATACATCACGTAGAGCACGTGATACCAGATGCTGTCTGTGTGTTATATATCTTAAGCAATTATTTAAAAGACTACATTTTAGCAAGAACTATCCATATTACAAAATAAAATTTACATAATGGGAAGAAAGCATTAAAAAATATTACACACTACCTTACGTTCTATCCAATAGTCACTTAAGCTGTCTTCATTTAAGTAAACACTAAAATGTGACCTAATCAGTCTTTTAAATTTCATTAGGATGTTATTGTTTCAAATGGGAAAAAACTAATTCCAGACAAATTTAAGAGCAACATGCAAGCAGCCGCCTCCTGTGCACTATATACAGGATTATTTACCTTTCTAATTGTTTTTCATATAATAAATTTTGTTTTACTTTGCTGTTACTGATTCTTTGTACCCTGGGAACCTCACAGAGATGGGGAAAAAAAAACAGGTACTTACATCATAGTGGAGTTACCAACATATTTACAGCCTTATCATTTGACAGGGAAGGTCAGAACTTTCCTGAGTTTATTCATAACCTAGCACCAGCTTTCAATTCTTTGAAAATTGCTCCTTGATACCCAGCTTCCCTGAAATCACAGAGTGGCAGCCACTCTCTTCAGGTATAAATCAGATTCTAAATAACTGATAGCATTTCCCCCTCCACACCTCCATGGGAAGCACACTGCATTTTTACTGGCGAATGCAGGCACCTTGGAAAAGCTGCACCAGGGATGTTCTTAGAGCTTAATTTCTAGAGTCATTGGTAGGAAAACAGTCTCTGAGGTTATAAAAGTACAGATCCCGCTCTTGAGTAATGCTGGCATTTCAATAACCAGTCTACTTTTACCCTCTGAACCTAAATTAATCAAATTTAGCCTCTGTGTGTCACAATAAATCCAAGCACAACATAGTTATTTTACCCCATGAAATGACCAAAACATGAATGATTTTGGCATGATGTAATAAGAGCCAATGCCATGCGAGAAAGTGAAATAGATATACAAACTCTTTAGAAAGAGAAAGGAACATTTTAAACTGGAAAATTTAAAAAGAGAGCTAAATCTTTTAGATTTTCCCCATGAAAGATCACTGTTTCTTTGCTGCAGAGGTCATTAGGGAGGAGGCCCTGGGAAGTCTTTTTCTTACTGTTAGTGACATTATTTAAAATATTTACAGTCAAGGTTATCAAATACTTCTGAGATATACTGGTATACCTAAGAAAAGGTTAAAAAAAAGGGTTAGGCAAAATAGCAATCTTTAACTTAAAGCCATCTTTTTCACTCTATGATGTATGGATAGATATCCGAATGAAAATTTAGATATTGTTTTATATTTAGTTTTGTAGCTTAGGGATAGATAATAAAATTTCATTGGCAGTTACAGCTGACAATTTGTTAACAATATTGTGATTCGACTTCAATTTCTTTATTAATCTATTTATCTTTTTGGTGGCATCAATTGGTGTTAAGAGAATCAGCTTTTTGTACTGAGAACCCATGTAGACTGGATACTCCACTACTGGGCTGTGTGACTTTGTAAAATAAAACTCCTTCTATCAATTACTTTATTTTTTTTAAAATAGATCTTATCTAATGGTACACAGTGTCTGGAATGAATAAGTAGCCCACATAAATTACCTATCAATATTATTTTGTTTTGTATACTAATAAACAACAGAAACAGTTCTACTAGGGAAAACACAGTAATATCAAGCCAAAGGCAATTGTTGACACATCATACCACATGACTGATGCTTCACAGTGACACATGGGGAGGTTTTAGTTTTTATTCTTTTCCTTTAGAAAAAGAAAAACATGTATGCCACAGTAAGGTGCACATGGAAAGGTACCCTAGTGAATTGTCTTGAGTAGTATAGACTTTATGGGCCTCTTTAGAAGTCTATGTAAGTCCCCATTTTCACAAGGGTATAAAAAAACTGAGGATCATGGCCAAGATTTCATTAGAGAGGACAGAGTTCCCATTAAGGGTATGTCCTCAGCTTCCCATCAAGTCTTTTATGTCAAGGTGAGGATTCTTCTGGGAAAGAGTAAAACTAGAAAAAAACAGAGTAGGAATACTTGAACTAATGAGCTAAACCCCTTTTTGATTCATCTGAAATGTACAGGCTGTGGGGAGTCATCCTGCATTTTCCTATTAAAGACTAAAATCTCTAATCCTTGAAGTGACTTTAAACATGTGATCTGCAAAGCAACAGGTCATCCTTTTGTTCAGTACTTCTCTCCCTCATGGCCACTAGCTCAGGAACAAGGGCAATGGCTGAAATGCGCCTATCTGCTGGAGGTGTGGGGGTAGGAAGTGAGAGTCCAAACATTATAGGAGATGCAGGAGCTAAATAACATGTAAGTGTGAGAGCCATGATGGAAAAGACTGATTCCAAAGATACTAGTTCAAAGAAGATGAAACCCAAGGAAAGAAAACAGAAAGCATGCAGGTATTGCAGTGCTTTGTTGGTGGAGGATGGAGCTCCTCTCCAAGGATTCTAGTAAATGGTGTAGAAAACCTACTCAGTTGTCTTTGTGAAGACGGGGCAAAGCAGCTCACTCTTGGTAAAGTTCACATCCTTAAAACTCAGCAGCAAATGGGGGAGATGATGCGGGGCAGTGGGTAGACAACTGGTATGGAAGAGTCAGTATGCTTTTAAAGGATCAAGTCCTTCATTTAACTATATCTGTGAGTAGATTTAAAAAATGAGAGAGAAGCAGCTGAGGAGGAATGAATACCAGGATCAAGAGGAAGCTTTACAGCTTTACAGCGACTGACTTTCGACTCAGGCTGCTCAGAAAAGGCTCCTCTCCCTCTCGGCCACCAGGAAGAGGGATGTTACGCATATGTGGGATCCTCAGAGGACCTGGGGATTACAATATTCTAACATAAGAGCTATGAAAAAATGTGTACAATTCAGTTGTTTAGGTGTTGTTATGTATTATGCATATGTGTACATGTGCATTTCTGCATGCATATGAAGGTCAAAGGTTCACTTCTGCCATCTTCTTCTATCGCATACTACCTTATACTTTGATCCAGGATCTCTTACTTCTCACTGAAGTGGAGAGAGATGATTCAGACAGGTGGGATGGCCACTGAGCCCCTGCTATATCTGCCTATGTCTGCCCCTCTGGTCCTTATCATTACATTTCAGGCTTAGCTTTTACATAGGTGCTATGGGCTCAGGTCATTCTGCTTGCACAGAGGTGAGTTACCAACTGAGCTACCTTGTCAGCCCTGCCATTCAGCATTAGTATAAGGGTAGCCTCAATTATCAGAAAAAGCAGCAAGAGTGGAGTTGTAGCCATGAGACGCTCAAACCCTCCAAAATGTTGGCAGTCATTACTATACAAAGAATCTGTGTTCAGAGGAGCAAGATAAAGGGTTGTTATCAAAGTATTGTTTAATTTAGATGATTAAAAGAAACTAGCCAACAGACAGTTACAATTTCTTGTCCAATCTTTGGCTGTAAGCTGAAGTGGAAACTTAAGGGCTCTTTGGAAAGTCTGTTGTGTTGGAAGCTGAAAGCAGAATTACTCGGCTCACTCTAAAAGGAAATTCAGACTACAAGTGCAAAGAGCCAAGGAAAGATAATGAAAGGCAAAGGGTGCACACCAATTAACAGCCTGGAACCAATGGCATGCATTAGCACAGGGTGTGGAGCTTTCAGGTTCTGAGCTGGCCACTACAGCTTGAACATATGAACATAGTACTGTACATTGAAAATTAGTCAATACTCATCTGCAGAGTACCATAAAAGCAGCTTTCAGGAAGTATATCTGGGGAGAGAAACAGCATTTTTTTTTTTTATATAACATGGAAAGATTTGTTTCAAGTTCTAAAGCTGGTTTATTTGTAAACCCAAGACCACCTTTTTTTTTCAAACAGAAATTATTTCAACTAGTCCCACAACTGTTTCTCAAGATGTCAGTTTTAGCTAGCATAAGGCATTTTATTAGGCTATTACTGACTTAGTTCTAAATAGCTTAATATGTTAGATTTACTCAAATCTAGGCTACTATAACTTTCTTTTCAAACAGATTTTCAAGTAAGACAACAGGTAACTTCACAATGCAGTATCTTAAAGAAGTCAAACTTTAACTTAGGATTTTAACATTTACCATATATATATGTATATATGTATATATGTATACACACACATGTATACATATATGTATATATATGTACACATATATGTATACACACATATATACATATATGTATATATATGTATACACACATACATATGTGTACATATATATATGTATATATATGTGTATATATGTATATATGTACATACATATATATATATATAAATCATAAAATTTAAAATTATAGGACACAAAAATGCTGAGAAAAGTCAGATTTGCTGAATCTCATTACTTGTGCTACAATCAAAATGTTTTACTAGATAATTAATTCTACCTCAGATATAAAAACTTGAGAACTGTAGTGCAAACTCAGTACTGAGGTAAAGAGACACATAAATCAGCAGCTGCCCTTTTAAGTACTTCTAATTGTGTAATGTAGCATCTGAATAGAAGAATTTCTTCAGTCCATGAAAAATTATTTCCCGTTCCTCTGTTTATAAGCCATTTCTCACCATAGGCAGAACACAGTCAAAGTAAGATCTGTGTTCTTACTGCTGAATTGTGACATTTATGGGAAGAAAGCTTAAGGGAATGTGACCTGACATGAGTAGAATACTTTTATGATTCCTGCTAGTTAAAATCATTAATAAGTTTGTTCATTGTCCTCTTCCATCCCTTCTATTGAGTAACACAACTTTACGAGAAAACTGAACATTTAGGACCCCGACTTCAAGTATTTTACTAACATTAACAAAATCAAGCTTTACATAGATGAAGTTGAAGTAGTAGCATCAAAAGACCCCCTGATATTAGGGTTCCTATGTACTATGGCGAACACTAAAATACTACTAGTACCAGATCCATCTCACTCCTGCTGGTCAATTCTGTTATGACCATTCTCATTTTGATTTGCATTCCAATACAGTCTGTTTGGAAAGGGCACAGAGCTGGAAACATTGCTAATGTGGGCCTCACATGTTTTTACTGCTGTGACAGCAACTCTTGTCATGTAACAAGTAGCCATGAGAAGAAGACTGCCCCACACTGCAGTTAAAATCAGTTTTCATTAGGTTTATTTGGATTACACTTCCATATCACTATTCATCATGGTAGGAAGTCAGGATAGGACCTTAGACAGGGTGAGAATCTAGAGGCAGGAGCCACTGCAAAGGGAATGGAGGGGTGATGCTCTGATGCTTACTGGCTTGATTCCACTAGTTTGTTCAGCCTGTTTTCTTTTTCTTTTTTTTTTTTTCCTCATTAAACTTGTTCTAATGGGTCTCAAAATTCTGTGACAGATTTTCGGTTAAGTTGTTTCCATTAAAAAGTACTGATTTTGAAAACTAATAACTTAAAACTGCCACACACACACACAAATTGTCCACAAAACATTCTTTCCTTCTGAAGGTTTTACGATGCATTGTTATCATTAACCAGTCTTTTATTATTAAACTTAAATGGCCAATGGAGACAAACAGCTCTGAGGCCGTTCTTCCACCACTGATGAAGACTGGGGTGGCAGGGATAATATTCATTAGCCTTCTGAGCTTTCTGGGCACACTTGGTGACTTTGCAGCTCTAGCAGCCTTCTTGTCCACAGCTTTGCTGACACCCACAGCAACTGTCTGCCTCATGTCACAAACAGCCAAATGACCAAGTGGAGGATAGTCAGAGAAGCTCTCAACGCACATGAGCTTGTCAGGGACTATATCAACAATGGCAACATCACCAGACTTCAAGAATTTGGGGTCATCTTCCAGTTTCTTACCAGAATGATGATCCATCTTTCAGCCTGTTTTCTTATAGAATCCTGGACACACTCTATAGCTGGCAACCTATGGCTTGGGCCCTCCCCATCTTTCAGTAATTAACAGGACAGGCTTACCTACAGTCCTACCCTTTGGAGGCATTTTCATAATCAAGGTTCCCTCCTCTCAGATGAATTTAGCTTAGGTCAAGATGACATTATAACTACCCAGTGAGACCCTTGGGCGTAGCTTCTGATATTACTAGGAAACACAGTCTCACAGCAAACTTCCTGATCTTCTGTCTTCCCACTCTGTCTTCTTCAGTGTTTATCTCCATTAGGTGCAAGAGTTCTTTTGTAGACATATCCACTGGGACTAGCCTTCACAGTCTACTTTTCTTTTTCTCATAAGAAAGACAATTGCAGTGATTTTTTTAAAGGCATGTAGTAAGTATCTCCTCCCTCAACAGAATATTTTTCCTCTTGTAATCTTCTTCTGAGAGCTGGTGGTTGTCTCATCCATTTTGAATACTCAGTAGTTTTGGTTATTGATAAATTAACTCAATTTAAAAGATATAATCTGCAAAAAAAGATGAAACATGGGAATAGTCTGCATTTAAGGTACTACATCTACCTGACACTTCTCAGAAATGCATATACTTGTACATGCACATACTCACCCCCAGCCAGAGAAGTCTGCATGTCATAGGAAGTGCAGAAAAGGCAAAGCATTAAGTTAAATGTGATGCTTTTGACCTCCCAGGACTCTGTTCTCTAGCACCTCATGGATAAGCTAAGAAGCTCTTTCAACACTCTGCTGTTCAGACTGTCAGTGTTTACCCATGTGCTGTGTTCATCTGGCCTCTCTAACTGAATAGCAAACTTGTGAACTGGTTTTTTTCTTTATAGTTCTGGCTGTCCTGGAACTCACTTTGTAGACCAGTCTGGCCTCGAACTCAGAAATCCACCTGCCTCTGCCTTCCAAATGCTGGGATTAAAGGCATGCGCCACCACCGCCCGGCAGTGAACTGGTTTTAAAATGATGAAAAGATTAACACTAACAACTGTACTAAGTGTGGAGAGATGGAGGAACTGTGAAAGATTCAGGGTTCTTCAGGACACAGTGCTCCTTCATCCAAGAGCATGCAAGGTCCTAATGCTATGAGACAAACTGCAGAGACGGAGTCAAAGATGGAGACAAGTCCTCTATTTAAATGAATATATGAATCTGGGGCAGATAATGAGATTTCCCCTACAAATGGGAACCTATGAATGGTGCTTGAAAGCATCGGATGCTTTAATGAGTCCTCAGCAAAGCTGTAGAGGCAGTCTTTGTTTTTAGTACTGAAGGGGAAAATGATTCCCAAGGATAGCTGCTCACTCCTGATTGAGAGAGTAATACTTTTCTAAGCACTGATGGACAACACATTTAATCCATGATACTAAAAATTAAATGGACAGAGCGGAAGACCCCAAACCATGAATGTACCTTAATATTTACATCCTAATTAGAAATCTATCAATTACAACTGAAAGCACTTATATGAATACTTAAAAGTATATACATGTATATATATATATATATATATATATCATAATTAGTTGTTATGACTTATAGAAAGGCAAATTACACATTTATTTTAACAATGAGAGTGTTAAAATAATACCTCTTCATTTGTTTGAAACCAGAAAATAAATATAGTAAAAAACTGTAGATTAAGATGAGCTTAACATTAGCTACCTCTATGAGGAATAAAAAAAGAAAGATAAACTATGTTAATATTGTTTATCTCAAAGTTTTCTCTATTGTTTGGAAGCCTACTTGTGAAAAAAAAACACCTGAAAAACTAAAGGACTGTCTTCTAATTAAAAACAGTAATTAAGGTATTTTATTAATAATTATACCAAATGACAATATTTCCATGTTAAAATAGAGACAGTTAATATATTGATGGACATTTTCTTCATGAGGAAGATGGTTAAACACTAACTATTCAGCAGGTGGTAACTTAGTCCATTATCACAGTACACTCCACATCAAAGTTATTTTCATATTCAATTTTGAGATGTGAATCACCTTGACTTGTTTCTTAGACTTGAAGTAACATGGATAAATATCACCATTTATAAAGGGAACAATATGATCAGTCTTCTATGAAATACAGTTGGCAAATCTCTGAAACATCCCAAGATGCTGAGGGCAAGAGCTGAGTTGGCATTGAACTGTGCATTTTTGGGGGCAATCCTGACTATAAATAGATTACATATTTGGAATAAGAAAAATTCAACACTAAAACAATGTTACATGCATAAACCCCAGTATAGTATAATTCAAAGTACTTTTAATGGCAATTCCATAAATCTTACTAGGGATTTAAAGCATTAATAATACATATTAAAAAACCATCAACAAAGCTACAATTGGAGCAAAGAGTAAGAACAGCGGAAAGTCTGAGCCTGAGAGACTCTGGGTCTGAGGGCAAGTGTACACCTGTAGTGGCTGAACCCAGAACCACACATGATGCTTCAGCAGCAACTACACACAGCCAGGCGAACCTCCCAGGTCACATAACCACAGCTCAAAAATCAGAAGACTAAAGCAGCAAATTTGCCCGACAACAGTCATAAGTACAAAGTGGGGGAAGAAGAGATATTTTGCAATATTCAAAGGTGACAAAGGACTGATGCTTAAAATATGTAAGGGACTGCTTTTAAGCAGCAAATAAGTGGCCTTGTCTGTAACAGAAATGCCTGAGGCACAGGAGGATATGTGATTCATTAATATTTACAAAAAGAGAAGCTAGCAGATACCACATCAAGTGATTCCAACAATTACATCCAAAAATATGTGATAAACAACTAGGAATGAGTAGGCACATTGTAGGTTAAATAATACCATGTCAAATTTGTTCTGTGCAATACTTCTATCCATATACACAGGTAAAAAGGTGATTTTTTTTTAAAAAAAATGAGTTTACAATGTTTCTATTTCTCTATAAACATACATATTATCTAAAAGCAGCCTATGTAAGTCCATAAAGATATGCAAAGAAGCTGTCCATTAGGAAGTAAATTTGTGGAAGTATATAATGCTGAAAATGTCTTTAAACAATAGATGTATAGAGAAGAACATGGATCAATCTTAAAGTATCATATCAAGTGAAAAGTGCAGAGAATATAACACAGGGTCTTCATTCATACTGCTAACCAAACAAGCCAGTCTCTGCAAAATTCTATATCACAATATTCATATTATATGCATTCAAAAATTGAGTCAATCTATAAGAACACCTCACAGACCACTGCCCCTGAACCCCCGGGATATGGACAAGAAACAACTGGAACTTCAAGAAATATTGCCTGTGTACTGTGTCAAAAGTCTGTTTAAACTTACACAGTTGTTGCATCTTATTTTATATAATAAAATTCATTTGCAAGGCTAAAAGAATATATAAAAGAATATAGACTATGAAAAATATAAATTATTCATATAAAAATAAATGAAACAATCTCACCGAAGAGAATAATTTAAAGTGTGTCAACCCAATTTGGAAGGAAGAATAATTATGTTGACAATGAGCCCATGGCAAAAGCACATACAAGTACATATGATTCTAGATGACAGCTGTTTCCTCATTTGAGTGCTATTAAAATTTTTATTTATCATTTATTTATTTTTCCAATTAACAATTTTAGTACCCCTGTATATACATTTTGGAATGAAATGAATGGCAGGTGTGAAAAGGCAGGTTCAATACAATTGGAGTAGTCCAGGGGAACCAAACTTTGTTCTATACAAAGGAATAGTGTTGGAGATAAGTCATGCCTTCATTAATAGAGATTCAAGTATATCAATAATAGAAATATAAGCATCAAATATATAGAAATATTATAAATGTCTGTAGGCTCATAGACTAACAAATACTTATATGCTTTTTTCAAGAGCTGACTAAAGTTCTGCAGTCGTAATAAGCACCCAGTTCTTGGTTTCTAACAGCATGCTCCAATGAAAGGAAGAGCGTGCTAGAGAGAAATGAGTGACTCTAAGATTCTGACATACAAAATGATATACAAAATGAGCTTAGATCATCTTGTAGTAGTAGTAAGAACACACATACACACACACACACACACACACACACACACATCCCAACAAACAGTTATGAGGTTATGCAAAAGCCAAGTATAATTTGAACAGGCAAGTAAAATAGTGTTGGGTTACAGGTCAAAGCATAGTGTATATCAGATTACTTAGAGCATGTAGAGCATGCAACTATGTTTCACATGAGGAAAATGTGAATAAAATCCAGGTAAGTGATATAATTACTTGAAGTGAACCCCCTTTCCTTCAGTGCTTGGTACACAGAAACTTTCCTCCCAACAGTAGACTAAGAAAAAAGAACGATTATGGTATGCATTCTCTGATAAGTGGATATTAGCCCAGAAGTTCAGAATACACAAAGTACAATCCAAAAACCACAAGAAACTCAAGAAAAAGGAAGACCAAAGTGTGGATAGTTCGTTCCTTTTTAAAAGAGGGAACAAAATACCCATGAAAGGAGTTGAAGAAACTAACTATGGAGCAGAGACTGAAGGAAGGACAATCCAGAGACTGCTCCACCTGGGAATCCTTTCCATATTCAATCATCAAATCCAGACACGATTATGGATGCCAGCAAGTGCTGGCTGACAGGAGCCTGATATAGCTGTCTCCTGAGAGGCTCTGACAGTACACAACTAATACAGAAGTAGAGGCTCACAGCCATCCACTGGACTGAGTACAGGGTCTCCAATGAAGGAGCTGAAGGGCTTGCAGCCCCTTAGCATGAATGACAATATGAACTAACTAGTATCCTCAGAGCTCCAGAGACTAAGCCACCAACCAAAGAGTGGGACTAATGGCTCCAGCAGCATATGTATAGCAGAGGATGGCCAAGTTGGTCATCAATGGGAGGAGAGGCCCTTGGCATTGTTAAGGTTCTATGCCCCAGTGTAGCGGAATGCCAGGGCCAGTAAGCAGGAGGGGGTGGAGTAGTGAGAAGTGGGAGGGGGAGGGAACAGGGGTTTGATTTTTGTTTTTTATTTTATTTTATTTTATTATTTTTTCTTTTTTTTGAAGGGGAACCTGGGAAAGGAGGTACTGTATGACATGCAAAGAAAGAAAGCATCTAATAAAAAAAAGAGGAGAGGAAGGAGAAGTGGGGGGAAAAACAGGTAGCAAAGGATGGAAAGGAAGGAGAGAATAAGAGGTGCTTCATGGCAGATAAATAGAATTTATCACTTAGTTGATAAATAATTTGCTGTAGAAGTCTAAAGACTGATGTTCCATGGAACCAAAGTAAAAACATAGTAAAAGTGTGGTAACTACCTATAAACCTAGGGTTCAGGGGGAGGAGAGAGAAGACCTCTGGGGGAATTGGCTAGTTAGACTTGTGGGCTCTAGGTTCAGCTAGAGACCCTGTCACAATAAATAAAGTGGAGAGCGAACATGAAAATACTAGATAGCAATATCAGGTCTCAACATGTACATGTACACAAATGTACCTGCACATTCACATGTGTTTGCATATATGTGAGCATGTATGCACACATACATGTATATCATGCACACATAAACATGTCACTAGGGGTAGAACATATGAATTAAGTTTGTGCTTCTGTTGAACAAATCAGTATAAGTTAACTGAATTTAAGGAAATATGGCAAATTACTAATTATTGTTAATCATGGGAAACTAGGTGATGGGAGTGAGGTCATAAATGAAAATTATACTATCAGGTCAAGATAATCTGAACATTTAAAGTGGTTCTGAAAATAGGCCCAGTAAAGAACACAATTAGATATAAATTCATTAGGATAATGGTAACAGCATTTACACAAAACAAACATTTTTTTTTCTTAAATAAAATTAGTAATAAATTAGCAGAGAAAAGTTTATACAAATGACATTAAGGATAATGAATTGTGTTACTAATTGATAAACTGTTTCTACCAACACAGAAGAAGAATAAAGGCCAACTACTCAAGATGAAAGATAGACATTTCATGGAACAAGGAACATGAATAGCTTTTAATGTTCTAGGCCTCATTTATAAGAACATGAAGGCACATTAAAACTACACCGCGATATTCTTTCTTCTCATCTACTTGGTGGGTTACACTGAGGGTCAACAGGTGCATGTCTGTAGTTTACCAATCTCTGCGTTACACTTATAGTGGGGCATTTGGAAGTCACCCTTATGCTTGCATCAGTTCTAGGGGAAATAAAAATGGCAGTTCACTAGAGCTGAAAAAGTCCCTTCACTGAACATTGGCAAAAATACAAAAGGACAAAAGTAAGACTATTCATTGTAGTCAAAGTGATCACAGAACTGAGCCAAGCCTGAGAAATTGTAGGATCAATGGGGTGTATTTAGAGAGAGCAGAAATAATTCACACTCACATGCATGGCCGATTTTGACTGACTTGACAACAGAACATATTAAAGAGCTAAGAGTCCTTTCAAAAAACTGTCACAAAATAATTGACACTATGTTTGCAAATAAATATAATTTTAATTTATAGTCTTTACAGTGACAAAATTAAGTTAAAATTACAACATAAAATATAAGACCATAAAATTTATAAAGCAAACCTAGATTGTGATTCTCAACCACTAGACTACCCAAGAGTTTCTCAGTACAATGTTGCAACCTTGGTCCACTGTAGAACAGATGTAGAACAGATCAGGCTTTATAAAAATTAAATGTTCTGTCCTCTGGGATGTCATTTCTTCCTGGTTATGAACAGGAAGTATAAACTCAAGCAAACAAAAACTAGCCTTTTCTATTAAATCAAATTAATAACAGCAAAAATTTCTTTAATTCCTCAACTATGGACTATTTCTTTTTTAAATAGTTTTTGTAAATTTTGGAAATTACATAATTAGTACCCCCCATTTTTTTTTTACATCATTTTCACACCTCCATTTTCTCCATTCTCCTCCCATGGTCCCTGCCAACCTTCCACTCAAGTTAAAAGTGTTCCTTCTTTAGCTGCTATTATATAAAATCTACTGAGGACTCAATTTATTAAGGACAATTTCAGTTTTATGTTGCTATGATAAAGCATCATGACCAAGAGCAACTTGGGGAGGAAGGGGTTTATTTCATCTCACAGTTTTCATGTCATCCTAAATCACAGAGGGAAGTCAGGGCAGGAACTGAAGGCAGAACTGAAGCTGAATCCATGGAGGGCTGCTGCTTCCTGCACAACGCAGCCTTCTTTCTTGTATAACCCAGCACCACCTGCCCAGAACTGACACTGCCCATTGTGGGCTGCACCCTCCCACATCAGCTGTTAATCAGGACAGTAACCCACAGGTTTGCCTACATGGCAGGCTTATGGAGATATTTTCTCAACTGAGGTTTACTCTTTCCAGGTATTTCTAGATTTGTGCTAAATTGACAAAAAAAAAAAAAAAAAAAAAAAAAAAAAACAAGCAAAGACCCCTAAGCCTCAGCCAATGGTCATGGTAAAAGGACTCAAGTGGCAATTTGAACATCCTCCTGCTGGCCAAAGGAAGGCTCCTCTGAACAGCAATAAAGACACCAGAACAACTAAACGCTATACCTCACATAAGCTTAAATTCAGGAGACTGGGAAAAATAACCAAACAATGGATGGACACAGAAGTTTTCTGGGAAATCATTTTATTGTTTTGGAAAACAAAACAAAAAAAGACCAAAAAACCTGTAAGTAAATGGGGAATCAGTGATGTTTCCTGCCTTTAGCAAAATTAACAAAACAAAACAAACAAAAACCCAACAACAACAACAACAAAAACAAGAACCAAAAACCAAAATCAAAAAAAAAAAAAAAAATCAAAAACACACAGACACACAAACTTCCTGAAATAAAGAAAGCTTCTTTGTGTAAAAGTATTTTGGGCACTTAGTTGAACAAAAATGGTAGAATTGAAAGTTTGAGTTGGGTAGTGAAACAGATAAATAGATGTCAACAACTGCCAGCAATGGCTATGGGATGTCAATAAGAACAATAGGAATAGACATAATCATGCAATGCCATCTACTTCAGAAGCATCCCCTGTCCCCTGTAAATACTTTAACTGTCATGATCACAGCTTAAAATCAAGTACCCAAAGCCGGGCGTTGTGGCGCACGCCTTTAATCCCAGCACTTGGGAGGCAGAGGCAGGTGGATTTCTGAGTTCGAGGCCAGCCTGGTCTACAGAGTGAGCTCCAGGACAGCCAGGGCTATACAGAGAAACCCTGTCTCAAAAAAAAAAAAAAAAAAAAAAAAAAAAAATCAAGTACCCATTAGGAAAATAAATGGTCTCTGGAAATTATTAAATGACACTGTTTCATGTAAACAGTTAAATTATCAAAACATCCACAGAGCAACTGACATTAGAAATAAAATGAGAAGAAACACAAAGAAGTAAAAGAAAAGGAAAAAATGGAGAAAGAGTTCATGTAAAACAAATGGACAAAAGCAAGAACAAGAAGCCCGCTTAAAGCTTCCTCCATCAGCCATTTGCTGTACATGATTCTTACTTCATCTCTGTTCAAATAAAAATGGTAAAACATTTTAAAACAGTAGAGAAAATATGAACATTCTACGTTATTTTATCAAATAATGATTTTTACATTTTAAAATGATATTTAAATGACTTAAATATTTAAAATCAAATAAGTATTTTAAATTAAATTTTAAATGATTTTGTCAACTTGGTACAAATCTAGGTATCAAATAATGAATTTAAATTGATAATGGCAATCTGTTTATGGTTTTAAAAGTACCTTTCTCTTTGTATGTAAAAGATGTCTTTCAAGCTGAGCCTTGCTGCATTCACTTCAAATTCCTAGTAATCTAAAAGTGGAGGCAGGGAGATCACAAGTACAAGGCCAGCCTAGGCTTGAAAGTGAGACACTCCATAAAAAAATTAATCAATTAATAATGTAAAACAAGGCTGGGGATATAGGTTAATGGAGGACCTGTGCAAGGCCTTAGGTTTAACCAGAATACCAAAAAAGTCAAGAAAATTAGGAATAAAATATATATACTGAAAATACAAACTATAAAATGAAAATATGAGAGACTATGTACAATATACCAAATAGTATATTAGGATGCCTTTCTGTGTGGGTATAAAGATCAGAAGGCAATCTTGATACTCTTCCTCACCTTCTGTCTTGTTGGAAACAAGGCCTCTTGTTATCACCAGTATATTTGCTAAGCTATCTTACCTACAAGATTCTAGGAATTCTCTCATCTCTGCTTCCCAACTCCCTGCAGGATCACAGGGATTACACATATCTGCTACCATGTCAGCATCCCCACTCCCTGTCGGATCACAGAGATTACACATATCTGCTACCATGCCAGCTTTACATGGCTGCTGGAGATTTGAAATGAAGTCCTTATATTTGCACAGCAAGCATATCACCTCTTGAGTAATCTTCTGGCTACAGAATGTCTTCTTTTGGATTATGTATACACAAGTGTGTCTATGTATTGGCATGTATACGTGACAGCAGTGGTGTGGAGGCCAGAAGAGGAAGTAGGGCCCTCTGGGGCTGGAGTTATAGGTAGTTGTGAGCTACCTCACCCTCATCCTGAGATTCTAACGGGATCTCAGAAGGTCAGAATGTTACTAACCTCTGTACTATCTCTCCAGCACCACTAGATAATCTTATGTAAAGAGGGAAAGGAATCCTAGGGGTAAATGGCAATAGCAATGATGAATGATTATGATGATGGTAAAGCAAATCCAAACTGAACAGCCAGCCAAACTGGCCGTTAACTAAGTATGTGAACCAGGACAGCTATTAACCTATCCTCTGCACATGAAGCTGAAAGGAAAGGAAATCAAAACCAAAACACAAAACCAAAAACCACAATGTTACATAGTTACCATAGACTTTTTGAGTTTCAGGATCTATGTCAATTAATAATGCTCAAACTTCCCACTCAAACCCGGAAACATTAATACTGCCTGAAAAGAAGAATCTAAACCATTGATAACAGCATACTCACATACATAAAATAAACAAACCTTTTCTTTACTGGCTATTTTTTTATTTACATTTCAAATGTTATCACCTTTCCCATTCCCACCCTGAAGCCCCCATCCTATCCCCCCGCCCCCTGCTTCTGTGAGAGTGTTCCCCCACCCACCCACTCCCACCTCCAGGCCATTGCATTCCCCTACACAAGGGGCATCGAATCCCCTGAGGCCCAAAGGCCTCTTCTCCTATTGATGCCAAACAAAGCCATCCTCTGTTCCATGTAGGGCTGGAGCCACAGGTCCCTCCATGTGTACTCCTAGGTTGGTGGCTTAGTCCCAGGGAGCTATGGGGTGTCTAGTTGGTTGATATTATTGTTCTTCTTATGGGGTTGCAATCCCCTTCAGCTCCTTCAGTCCTTTCCCTAACTCCTCCATTGGAGACCCTGCATGCAATCCAATGGTTGATTGCAAGTATCCACCTCTGTATTTGTAAGACTCTGGCAGAGCCTTTCAGGAGACATCTATATCAGGCTCCTGTCGGCAAGCACTTCTTGGGATCCACAGTACTGTCTGGGTTTGGTGACTGTATATGGGATGGAACCCAAGGTGGGGCAGGCTCTGGGTGCCCTTTCCTTTAGCCTCTGCTCTACACTTTGTCTCCGTTATTTGCACCCGTGTGTATTTTGTTCCCCTTTCTAAGAAGGACTAAATAAACAAATCTTAAAAAATAATTAAAATGTCCCCTAACTAAGAAGGCACAGGACCATATATATTGCATTGCTTCATACATCAACTCAAATAATATATTTGAGTATATACTTTACTATATATACTATCCTTTCCCATACTATACTTTCCTATCTCCATGTTCTTTCAGGGCTTCTTTTCATTTGAGACAGGCTCTTACTCTGTACATTACTTCAAACTCATGGGGATCCTGATTCAACCCCTCAAGTGCTGAGATTACACCTAACCTAATCAATACTCTACCACTGCTAATGGAACTAATGCTTCTAAATGCTTTCTCACTTTTGATGATAATACCTCTCCAACTTTTTTGTTTCCATATCTGCATACCACACATACGCGCACGCGCGCACACACACACACCTCTCCAAATTTATATTAAAACTTACTTTCTATTTTTCATTATGTATATATGTGTAAGAATGTGCATTTGAGGACAGATGTGTATGTGAGAGGCCAGATGTGGGCACTGGATTCTCTGGAGCTAGAAGTTGTAGGTTTTCCAATACATGTGCTGGGAAACAAACTTGGATCCTGTGCAAGAATATTTAGAGCCATCTAAACGTAGATGCCATCTCTTCAGTTCTAATAGATAGGCTGTTTCTGTATCATGTGGCTTTGGGATATTAATTCAGTTTTAAAGTAAAAACATTACCATTAAAAGTGAGTAGGGTTAAAATCTATAGCACTATTAATAAGTTTCTACTTTTCACATTAGTATTTTTCTATCAAGTACAAAGTTAAAGTCCAGTACACAAAATTGTTTTAAAGGAAGTGTATATTAAAGATAAGAGGTTTTAGAAATAAAGCTTCCATGTGGCCTGCTTGATGACATGAGACACTATGCTGCTCTCAATGTCCTGTGGCCATACTTTACAGTGCTCCAAATATACTAGGAGTGAGGCAGCTGAGCACTGGAGCTTCCCAGGGCAGAAATATTTATATCTGAGCTGTTAGTTCAATGAACTGAATGAGGATCTTCTCATTGACTTCTATGTATGTCCAATCCCTCTGGGCTTCTATCATGTAAAGCAGATTCCAGGGTGATTGTTTTCTCAGAACAGGGTAGTGAAGTAACTATGATGATAGAAGGATCCATGAGCAGCAATGTCTAGAATGGCTCATATTCATACATTAGTAGCTATATGTAAGTTCTTGTGCTTTGGTTTTTCTCCAGCGAAACTGGGATACTCATATCTATATCATGAGTCTGTGGGGACTTACTATAAGTGATTATAATAATATAATAATAATAATAATAATAATAATAATAACAGCAATAATAAAGATGATGATGATAGAAATAGTAAAAGAAAACATTTGAGGTAATTAATATAATCACTTAACATGTTTGGCACATGTAGAATCTCAGTCAGCATGAGACATGTCATCATTTTTGTCTGAACAACCTCACTGATCTCCCAATTTGATCACCAATGATTACTTTAAAAACACACTTTTAAGTATTTATGAATACAGATGAGTCCTTATCATGTACTTGGTAATAATGAGGGACATTTGTCTGATACAGCCAATTCTGAAGTGAAAGTCTATATGTAGTTCAGAGCTTATATAACTGCCTAGGAAAGGACTTTACAAATTACTGTCAGAATAGGCATATTTAGGACACAATGACCATAGGTTTTAGCATGGCCTTTTTCGCTTGCCTTCCACAATGTCCATATCCATGCAGGAGACAGCAGGCCTCTGACAGTTCCCTGACATTCCTTGTCAGTTGCCACTTTTGGTCCTGTGGCTTAATTTGCATTTGTCATGCCCCTTGTACTATGAGTAAGGCCAACTCCCCTGTCTACTCCTAGGCCTGATCTGGAAGGATCCTGCACGAATCCTTTCCATGCTCTTCTGGGGCATATTACTCATTGCTTCTCTGGATCTCTAGAATACTCTCTATATATTTTACTGAATGAGTTTTATCTTATAACATTGATATATTTAATAAAGAGTATCTTAGCTCTTTTAGGAAAACTCATAAATGATCAATCTAGTAAGATACCTGACAAAAATAAGTCCCAATTAATGTGTTGGTTCAATGTCTACATGAAAATGTTCATTTTTTAAGTTTTGATTGGGCTCTCTGCCCTTACAAAACTGTACAGTGTGAATGTGAAAAACATGAAGGGCTACTCCCAAACTTTTAATCACTATTATAAACATTTCAGAATGCCCACTTATTAGTAGTAATAAAAGCATGACTCAGGAGAAAAATCAATCCTTTGCCACTGTCCTTCGAACAACATTTTTGTATTCTAAACTTGCTCGATAAAGTGAGGCCCATGTTCTACACTCTATGCCTTCTACTCTGTCACATTTTGAGGGTGTTTGATATGGGTGAAATGGGTTTCTTGTGCATGGAATATGTTAATTTTGAGTCCTCCATGCCCATCCTTGTGTCCAGAAAGAAGGAATCTGATTTGTCATCACCGCTGTGTGAGCTATAACAGAAAGCAGTTCCCTCATGACAAGAACATTGATTGCATCTACCCCATCTCCCTGTAAAAACGTATTTACAAAGCACAAATGCTAGTGTAGAAACCTCATTTTCTGATATCAAAGCAGCAGATGTCATTTCAGGTCAAATTTGCTTCATGCAATTACCTGATTAAACGGTTTCTTCCAAGGTGCATGGCATCATACAAACCTCACACATTATGCTACTGGACAAAGAAGTGCCATGGAGAAAGGCAAGGGTTGAGCCTGAAACAGTGACATGTCCTTTGTAAATCATTACTGACAAAACAATCCCTAGATAGACTGGGTTCCAAGTGGCTCATCCTTGAAATGACATCATGCCTTTTGCATAAGATTGCTTTGAGAATAAAAAGATTCTTAAAAAAAAAAAAAAACTGCAAATGTATAAAGAACTGTATATAGAACACAAAAATATTTTTCAAACATCTATATTACAAATCCAAAGCATTATGTAGTCTAAACTTTTATCATGTTATTTCAAAAAGCTATTTCAAAACATGATTAGAATATAATATACTTGGGTCCCTCCACATTGTGTAGTACTAAGTCGCTGAAATAAAGAAATAACAATGAGGTTTACTATTCGTCTCTAAGATGTATTAGCAAAAGATGAAGAAATAGGTACAACTCTAACAAACAATAAAATTATTTTAAAATAATAAATTAAACAAAGCTAAATAAACTGCCTCAAATGAACCTAATTATATGTTAATAGGAAGGTCCTAAAAATAACAACAAAATTATTTAAAGTGGAAAAGTTCTAGACACTGTATTCCCAGCAGATGTAAAGACAGGAATACCTGCACAGGCACCCTAAATTTACTTAGTTTTCCAGTTGTAGCAATACCAGGTAATAACTGTAAAAACAGTTACTATTTATTATGATAAATCATAGACAGGTCATTTCAAATCACAAGGAGTTTTGGTTAGAGAACAAGAATATAAAATAAAAATAAATTTAAACAATGGACTAAAGTTGATTTCAAACTATCAAAATTGGCTCATGATTTATATATGCATTCTTTCACACACACACACACACACACACACACACACACACACACTCACACAAATCCACCTTTTTTTTTTTTTGGTGGGAGTTGGTCATTTTAGCCCTGTTCACTAAGAGTCTAGGAGCAAAGCTAGCATAGTAAGGTTGATTATGTTGAAGTATTTAGTGTAACATCATATCTACTTTTTTTTTCAAAAATTCAAAACAAGAAGATACATCAATTCACATAAATAGGCGCTCAGGAATAGTCTTCTACCTGACTGAGGACCCTTTAACTTCATGATGGAGTGAAATCAATTCTCATGTAATAGAAATTGCTCCTTAAATTTTGAACTTTGACTTTTTCTTGGGCTGTCAATATGTGGCGAGTCTCATGCTATAATGTTATACATACCATGGAATGCAGAAGCAGGAACTCAGAAGGGAAAACCACTGATAGTCTTTGGTGCATTATGTACTTAACTACAAAGTTCAGTGGCTTGGGAGCTTTAAATGCATTTTCAAATATTTCCAAATTACAATGAGCTTTTGACATCAGACCCCATTCTAGGCCAGAAAGCCTCTTCATATAGCACAATGCTTAAGGTATTAAAATAGCTCATTGGTGTTTATTATTTGCTATATTATACTACATGTTACAGACATATAGGTGACTGCAAGTCATATTTCTTTGTTGACAATTCTATATGCAGAACATACTTAAAAGTATTTACTTTGTTTTAGTTATACAATTAAATTTTAAGTATTAGAGCAAAGGCAGGTCTTCTGGTGAACTTCCAGAGAGTTCAGAGGGTTTTTCTGTGTAGAGTTCTCATGCAAGAAAGAACAGAAGGTACCATGTGCTTGCTTAAAGTGGCCTCTTAGGCAAGCAAGGAGACAATGATGAAGTGACTATAAATTCAAAGTGTTGTATAATTCTGAAAATACTGTTATTTACTTTCCACCTTTTTAGATCTTTAGGCTACTTTTTAAATTGTGCTTTCAGTAGTTTGCTATAGTAAATTCATTCCATCTTCAATATTCAGACTATCCTGAAGATTAAATATTAGATAAGGATATTTATAATCTGTTTCAGGAGACCAGCTAGACATGGGACATCTTTAGTATTATTCTATAGCAGCCATATTCTCTATTCCTGAATGAATGTGGCTCTCCTGTACTACTAGTTTGATGTCTTTGGATCACTTTGTAAAAGATCATTTATGTAAGATGCCCCAGCAGTTAAAACATTTACTGAACAAGCCTCACAATCTCAAATTTGACCCCTGGGACCCAAGAAGTACAGAGCAACCTGACTTTTGAAAACTGTCCTCTCACCTTCCTATGTGCACCAGGGGCTCCATGCACCAGCACTGACCTTCCCATGTACACCACAGGATCCATGTACTAGCACTGGCCTATCCATGTGCAACATGGGATCCACACACCAGCACTGACCTATGCATGTGCAACACAGGATCCACATACCAGCTCTGAGGCATCCACACACCTGCACTAACTTTCCCATGTGCACCATGGGATCCACGCACCACTTCTGATTTTTCCATGTACACTAAGGGATCTACACACCAGCACTGCCCTCCAACTGTGCATCAGGAATTCATGCACTAGCACTGACCTTCACATATGCACCACAGGACCCACACACCAGCATTGACCTTCCTATGTGCACCATGGGTTCCTGCAATTGCACTTACTTTTCACACATACAATAATAATATATGAAATTATAAAAAATTAACCTATTCTTTATATACTTGCATCAAGTACTGTAAAATCAAATATTTTCCTCCTTTTAATTAATAACCTTGTCCTTTCTCCTTTGATTTAAAATTGATTTTTCTCACATATACCTTGATCAATGGTTCCTTTCCCCTGGCTCCTTCCAGTCCCTCGCCATCATATCCCTCATCTGGATCTACTCCCTTTCTTTCTCTTTTTAGATAGCAAACAGGCTTCTAAAGATAAGGCAACACACCAGAATCAGACAAAACAAACCAACAGAAGAAAAAGAGCCTAAGAAACGGCACAGAAAACAAAGACCCACTCATTTGAACACTCAGGAATCGAATAAAACACTAAACTGGAAGCCATAATTTATACATATAATGTATACATATGTGTGTGTGTGTGTGTGTGTATGCGTGTGTGCACACACACACACACACACACAAAGTACCTGTATGGTTAGAAAAAAGATAAGAAAAATATAAATAAAATGAATTTAAAAATATGTTAAAATTAAAGGGGTATGTTGGGGGAGGCTTTGACATGACATTATGAGGGAAGACACTTCCAAAGAAGCCATTGAATTAATTTTCTGTTGGCCATCACCTGCTGGGCTTGTGGGCTACCCTGAAGAGTAGCTTGTTTCCCAGTGAGACTCCCTTGAACAAAACTAAATTTTCATTTGCAAGGTTACCAATTGGAGATAGCTTCTGGGATAGGGATGGAGGAGTATGTCCACTCCTCTGAGCTCTAGTACCCCATCAGGTACAGACCTGTGAGGACCCTGTGCCTGCTGCCTTATCTCTGACTTCATATGTGCTTCCATTCTGTTGATTTGCATGGCCTTGTTTCCTTGGTGTCCTTTATCCTGTCTGGCTCTTAAATTCTTTTTACTCCCCCCCCCAATATATTTATTTTTAATCACTTTACACCCGATTGCAGCCTCCCTCCCTCTAAATCTTGCCTTTACAAATCCTTTTCCCCATTACACTCTCCTCTTCTCCTCAAGGAGGGGGAAGTCCCATTTGGGTACTACCCCACTTTGAGACACCTAGCCCCAGCAGGACTAGGCACATCCTCTCCTGTTGATACTTAACCAGGAAGTTCAAGTACGGAAAAGGAATCCAATGGCAGGTAACAGAGTCACAGACAGCACCTGCTCTAATTGTTAGGGGACCCAGATGAAGACCAAGCTGCATATCTGCTACGAACATGTAGGGGACCTAGGTCCAGCCCTTGCATGCTTTTTGGTTGGTGGTTCATTCTCTATAAGACCCCACAGGCTTAGGTTAGTTGACTGTGGCTCTTAAATTCTTTCTGCTTTCTCTTTTATAGAGTTCCCTAAACCCTGAAGAGAGGGTGTTTTTTTTTTTTATTAGCTATTTTCTTTATTTATATTTCAAATGTTCTCCCGTTTCCTGGTTTCCTCTCTGGAAAACTCCTTACTCCTTCCCTTCCTATCCCCGCTCACCAATCCACCCTCTCCTGCTTCCTGGCCTTGGCATTCTCCTATACTGGGCATAGAGCCTTCAAAGGACCAAGGGCCTGAAGAGAGGGCTTTGATGGAGACAACCCACTTAGGTCTGAGTGTTCTAAAGTCTCTTACCCTATGCATAACGAATGTCTGGTTTTGTGGGTCTATGTATTTTTTCCCATCGGCTATAGGAGGAGGAAGCTTCTCTGATATTAGGTAAGCAAGGTATTATTCTTGTTTTTGTTTTTAGAATAGCAATATTTGGTTTTGCCATCAGCTGTGCAGTTCTTTTATTGTTGAGAATTGTTTTATCCATACTGAAGTTTTTTGTTTTTCATATGAAGTTGAGAATTGCTCTTTCCATGCCTGTGAAGAATTGTGTTGGAATTTTGATGATGATTGCATTAAATCTGCAGACTGCTTTTGGTAAGATAGCCATTTTCACTATGTTAATTCTACCAATTCATGAGCCATGGGAGATCTTTCCATCTTCTGAGGTCTTCTTCAATTTTTTTTTTCAGGTATTTGAAGGTCTTGTTGCATAGATGTTTCACTTGCTTGTTAAGAGTTACCACAAGGTATTTTATATTATTTGTGACTATTGTGAAGGATGTTGTTTCCCTATTTTCTCAGCCTGTTTATCATTTGTGTTTAGAAAGGCTACTGATTTGTTTGAGTGAACTTTGCTGAAGATGTTTATCAGCTCTAGGAGATCTCTGGAGGAATATTGGAGGTCATCTACAAACAGTGATATATTCACATTCTTTTACAGAGACATCCAATTTGACCAGCACCAGTTATTGAAGATGCTTCTTCTCCTGCCCTCCAGTGTTTATTCCTGGCTTCTTTATCAAAAATTGCATGTTTATACATGTGTAGATTTATGTCTGGGTCTTCAATTCGATTCAACTGATCAACATGTCCTTGTGCCAATACCACACTGTTTTTATTCCTGTGGCTTTTGTAGTACAACTTGAAGTTGGAAATGGTGATACCTCCACTAGTTCTTTTAGTATTTAGCACTCTTTGTGCTATCCGGTTTTTGTTGTTTGTTTGTTATATGCGTGTTTGTATATCAAGCTGAAAATTGTCCTTTTAAGACTTGTATTGGAGTGTGTTGGAATCTTGATGGGGGTTGCATTGAGTTTGTAGATTGCTTTTTGGAGGACAGCTATTTTTACTATATCAATCGTACCGTGAGAGATCTTTCCATCTTCTGATATGGTATTCAATTTCTTTCTTCAATGTTTTCAAGGTTTTATAAATCTTTCACTTGTTTGACTAGAGTTACCCCATGAAAGTTTATATTATTTGAAGCTATTGTAAAAGGTGTTGTTTCCCTGATTTCCTTTTCAGTTCATTTGTTATTGTATATAAGAGGGTTACTGATTTTTGTGAGTTAATTTTGTATCCTGTTACTTTGCTGAAAGTGTTTATCAGCTGTATGAAAAAACTATAAAAGATTAAACGCTACTTTTAAAAGGCATGTAAAATATAGGTTTTCAAAAGACACAATAAACTCTCCAACAGACCTGAGGTATGAAATATTTTCCTTTCTTCCACTAAGACAGCAATAGAAGAACTGATCTTACTGAGGGAGTGGATATGTACTTGTATGCTATATTTGTCATACATGTATGTAGGTGGGTGGGAAGTCACTTTCTTCCAGAATGAATGCTGAGTTTGAATGGGTATCTTCCTGTCTTCTACATACCAGTTCATTTGTTTACCCTCTCCCATATTCTTTACTTTGTGTTTCAGTCATTTTTGGAGTAAATGAAACCAAAGTGCTTCGAAACTCCAAGGTGCAAACACTTAATTGGCCGAGAAGCAGAACAGCCCTGCTGGAGCTTCAGGGGAGCTTTTTATAGAGAAACTTTCACTTCTGCCAATCTTCCTTCCAGAGGCTCATTTCATTCTCCTGCTGGTAATACTTAAATCCCTTCACAGTTCATTGATACTGGTTTGGCAACCTTTTGTTTTCAATCAAAGGAAGATGCTGAAGCAATGCTCAACTGAGCTAAGTATACATGATACAGTGCACTTATGTCCTTGCTTCCAAGGACGATGGCTGAGTGTGTGTTTGTGTGTGTGTGTGTGTGTGTGTGTGTGTGTGTGTGTGTGTGAGAGAGAGAGAGAGAGAGAGAGAGAGGGAGAGAGAGAGAGAGAGAGAGAGAGAGAGATATGAAATCTCACAGTCAATATCCCCATACTTTATCCAGAATTGGATTATGATAAATTATGACAGCACTCAGATAAATGCTGACGCCACCGCTTCTGTTGTTTCACCTGCACACAGCCGCTCATGAGTTGCATCAAGTATCTAATACTGATTCTCTGTCACTCATGGTTGAAAATCAGAGGCCAATATTCAAATAAGTTTTTATACAGTTTCCGTGGAGACAGAATTTTATATTTCCTCACTGCTTCAGAATCACTGAGGGATTACTGTAAGGTTTTGCTGATGGGTGTGTTTCTATAAACCTTTTTAGTAAAATTCTTTAAGGTCAAAGAACTTTTAATGGTGTAGGTAAGTGGCAGGAAGCAGAAGTGTGTTTCATTCTTTGCCCCCAGGACACTGCATACCCATACTGCTTTAAAGCCTCCCACTGGTGCCACCATTACCCACATGCAACACACTGCAGCCAAGATCTTCCAACAAATTAGGAAGATAGAAGGCAAATGGAAAGCTAGTTGAATTACGTGAAGTCTGACTCCCAACCTGAAGGTGCATGCGACCTGCTTAAGAGTCAATAACCAACACCTCAACTGTGAGTACAATCTACTTAAGATTACCTAAATCTTTCATTTCTTTGTATTCTGCTAATATCAGGTAAGGCAATTCTGATAACTGTTATTTCAGCTTTGTTAGAAATGGAGGTAATTATATGTTTTAAAGGAATTATCCATTAAAAGCATTTTTCAGAATATTTTTCTTTTGTAGTTAGATTATTGGAAACCTAGAGGAGAAAAAATATGAAAAGTGCTATGTCTGAGTAGTTTCCTTTGTTAAAAATTGTGTATTGTAAACTAGCCTCTGAAATGACACTATCAGATCACAAGGGCTCTTCCCTGGTGGATGAGGATGTAAACAGGCTCTAGGAGGCCAGATATCCCTTCTAGTATGTGGACATGATGAAAAAAAGACATCCATGAAATTAAATTTGCCAACACCTTGATGCTCAACTGTAGAGCCCCCAACAGCTGTAAGAAATAAGATTCTGTTGTTTAGAAGCCAGCCACTTTATGGTATTCTGTCACAGAGCCAGAGTGGAATAGGACACAAAATTATAAAACTAGTTCAGATGAAGGAGACCTAGTAGGGTTTGTTTGCAAGCACACTCTATACGTTTCAAATCTTCCGCAGAGCTTAAAAAGACTGATATGCAGAAAGTTTTTTTTTTTCTAAGCAAAGTCTAAGTTCACACAAACTGAGAAAAGATTAGCAACGGCCATTTTGAAAGATAATCAATGGAATGGTTTTCTCCAGACTTGAAAAGGACATTAGAAGATCTGACTCAGAACCCAAGGATGGTCAGGGAACACATGGAGAAGGAAGGAAGTAACATGGGATCTGCTTAGTTAGGGGTGGTAAAGAGCAACGTAAGAGAAATCTATGTTACTCTACCTCCTCTTCATACCCAAAGAGAGTCATCCAGTTCCTAATCACATTGTGATTCAAAATCTGTGGTACTGCTCCTGTAAGGTACTCCATAAGTCCATCGGTCTGCCCTTGCTCATTTTACTCTGTATCTGGAAGTGAATAGTTCTCTTACAAGGCTTTAGATATTATGTGTATAATCCATACACGTGCACTCACACATGCACACACATCCCCCTTATGGACTAGCTCCAGCCTAGATCAGATTCCCTTCTCTTTGCTTGGTTCCAGAAATACGCCAGTGTCTTGACACACTAGAATCAACTGGCCAGTTTCTCATCCTGATGGAAAGTCTCTATCCCAAAGGGCAGACTCAGTAACCAAGTCTGTAGCCTAGGCATCAATACTACTGACTGCTTGGTGTCTCTTCAACAAGAACTTTACTGCACATGTCCCAAACAAACACTGCTATATTGTGTTCATATTCATGTTTACTTCTGAAAGTTAGTTGCCATTTCTTTCTGGGATTTCTAAAAATAGTTCTCAACTATTAAAATTTATTATCAAATGTCATTTTTTGAAAAAATTCCTACTGCCAGGCCTTGGCCTACAACACAAACAATTTCATGGGACTGCAACTACACCTGGCTGTTCCTGCCCTTTCATCCAGCTGTAGCGCCTAATGTGCTGCCCCATGTTCTTCAAAGTACCACATTAAATATCTATTTCTTTTTTTTTTGTAATTGGAGTTCAGATATCATTTCATCTGGGAGACTATCCATGAATCACTACTAATTCCATGTCCAATCTGGGTTAGATCTTTTCTCTAAGCTATCCCTATTTTGCTCTGTGCTTCGTCAGTGTTTCAGAATTTCAGTGTGTGCCCCCCTGTTCCTTCCACTCTGAAAACAGTGTTGGTACCATCTCTACCTTCTGCTCAGACACTGAGTACTATGACATAACAGATATTTATAAGAATGTTGTTTGTGATTTATTCTACAAATCAATGAAACAACACCTATAAAATAAACACTTTGGGTGTGTGGTATTATTTTAAGAAATTTGAAGAAAATTAGTTTAATTAAGCACAAATAAAACCTAGAGACAAAATTTCTCTATTAATTTAAAGGAGACACTGAAATATCTAGAGAAATGAAGATTGTATAGCTCTGAAATGTGTCTGCCCCATTTCACATTAAATAAAAGGATTTCAAATAACACTTTAAAACTAGCATACAAAATAGTAGGCTAGGCTATTGTATTAATGCTTAAACATCGTAGTGAAGAAAAAGAAGCTAGGAGGATAGAGGAAGGAAGACAAGAAAAGAAATGGCTTCTGAAAATTTTCTGAAAACTCCAGGGATGTTTTATAGAGGTTAACAATCTGATATTTTTACACCTTCCAGTGGGGACGTTGCTGCACTGGTACAGAGGAGCAAAGGAGCCAAAGCAAAGGCGTGAGTAAAGTAAGGGCGATGTTTAGGGCATACATGGAGCACGAAGGGTAAAGCTGACTGGACAATAAAACATGGGCAGAGGGAGTAAGTAGAAATGGACATTAGTAATTTCCTTCTGGAGAGAAAGGAAGGTTGGGACAGATCAATGAATTTCACCATCTGTAGTTATAAAGGAATTTGGGGCCCCTTTACAGTCACTGTCAGAGAGACGATACATGTGCTCACTAGTTGTCAACCTGACACAAGGTATACATACTCATTTGGGAAGAGGGAACCTCAATAGAGAAAATGCCACCACCACCAGATTGGCATGTTGCAATCCTGTAGAACATTTTCTTAATTAGTGATTGAAGTAGGATAGCCCATCCCATAGTGACTGGTGCCTCCCATGGGCTTGTGGTGCTGGGTTGTCTAACATGGTAGGCTGAGAAGTCATGAAGAACAAGGCAGTAAGCACTTCTCCATGGCCTCTGCCTGACTTCCCCGATAATGGGCTACAAGGCAAAGTTTACAAAGTAAACTGTTCCTCCCAAGTTGCTTTTGGTCATGGTGTTTTATCACAACAGTAGAAATCCTAACTAAGACGCTACATTTCAGCACCAATTTATATTTTTATTTAAAAAATATTACTCTAACTATAAAATTCTATAAGGAATAAGGTGATAATTTATAACTTCTTCATGTGTTCAGTGCAATGGAAAATCAATGATGGCAGCTAACAATTGCTACTTCTCACATATTTTTAGAAGTATTTGACTAACATGAAATAATCACCATACTTATGGAGTACACTGTGATATTTCAATGCATGTGTAAAATATGTGGTTATCCAACACGGGTAGTCAACATTTCTATCTCTTCCTCGTGACCTTTTGTTTGAAACCTCCAAACTCCTCTTTCCTAGTTACTCATAAAATATATGGGTTACTGTGAAGCTGTAGTCACGCTGTTCTGCAGAACACCACCATTTATCACTTCTATTTATGGTTAAGTTCCTGCTATGTAACTTCCCAACATCTTTGCTACCCATAATCTAGCCTCCGGCAATCACTATTACACACTTTAATCAACACTTTTTAATATCCTCATAAGATGGACCATGTGGGACTTGTTTTCTGCCTCTGCTCTTTCACTCAGCACACCATACTCCAGATCCATGTCTTTTGCTGCAGAGGGTGAGATTGTAATGCTTTGCTGGACAAATATTAGTCAGATATATGACATTTCCTGTATGTGGTATTTAGCATTCTATGAGTACACCACATTTTCTGTGATGAAATGGATTACTACATATGTTGAAATTTCACTATTGCATAATTTATGCTAGATTGTAAGAGATAAGGCAAAACTTAACAATATTATAAGCACATAGCAGAAAAGAAAAAAGTCATTTTCCAAAAACAGGAATTAAAGATGGGTAATAAATAATAAGGCTTTCAGAACTGTCTAGAATGGAAAGTTCCCAGTACCCCACTGTAAATCTTGCTGAGAGATTTACTTCTTTGATGTTATCAAAGAGGAAACTGTGCTAAGGATATGTGTACATGGGCACAGAGACCTGAGCCCTCAGTTGGCATCAGAAACCATCATGCATGCCAAATTTACCTCATGAATATTCATCTTCTTTTGATCAGACTATTAACATCTTTTTATCATATTCATTACCATCACTGCAAATGTACACTGCACAAAATGTCAGGACTTCATACAGTAAGTAATTAATCTAGTGAGAGGGAAAAATGAGAGAAAAAAACCAAAGAGCAATAAAACAGAACTAATATCATGAGGAAGGCATATTTACAACATGTTTAGAAGTTTGCTTGGCTGAGATATGAACTGGCAGAAATCAACACCATAACACGATTCCATAACAGATATGGGAAGCCTAAAGAGGAATCACTGCACAGAGATAGGATAATGTAAAAGGCACACCTATTAACTCTTGGACATTTCATTTCCTGGCCATAAATCTTATTAACTTGTATTACAAACTGTCATCAAAGTTGGAGATAAAGGATAATTTATGCTCCATGAACAGAGATAATGTTTCTATCCCACTGGGAAGCACAGGACCAGAAAATGAGAAAGTTTGAATGGGAAACCTGGAAGCATCCTGTTCACATGTGCTATGTGGTAAACAAAGTTAGGTGTTGACAGCAGGAATTTAGTACAGCATGGGTGTCAATCACTGGTGACTTGGATCTAAAATACCTATGGTCTGTTACAGACAGGTCCCTGATTATACAACCTGGGCAGATTTTACTAAAACATACTTTTTGAGGCGAAAGAGAAAGTTTGTTTTTTTTAGGGAAAAATTATTATGCATCACATTTTTAGTTTTCCTTCTTCAAATGATAATTCAAATAAATGCTTTTTAAAGCAAATGCTTCTTTGGGGTTTCCACACACTAAGAGATTTGACCTACACTAACTGAAACATGCGAGCACGCAAAATAAAATGGTGCATACTGGGAACAGAGCTTCATTCGTATGCACTGGGACCTATGTTAGTGAACCTTTATTTTAAAATCCCGCTTATGCTGAACAAAGACACAGAAAGGAGACGAGAAAGGGACTGTGAACTGAAATACAGTAAACGATGCTGAGTTAGCTGCTCACCCAGCTCAGCCCAAATGGCTATAATAGCCTTCATCAGTCACAGATGGTCACTTATTTACATAAGCCAGTTACATGAAAATCTCATGTACATACTATGGGAACGAAAGGGAGACCACCACAGAACCTATGATTGCTTGATACAGAAGCTTTTTAAAAAGATCAAAATAAGTACATTTTAGTACCAATGCTTAAAAGTGATGTTGACCAGTTAACATTTATATAGTAGACACACCAAATGTGTTTGTTATAAATTACATTTTTAAAACACCGAAGAGCTCTTATAAGATAGTTTATTCTTTTTGGTAGCAATGTCAGACAACTACCATTGTGAAAGAATGTTAAGAAGATATTGTTCCCACACTTCTCATGTAATAGTTAACATTTAGGTTGATTTTAATAGTTTTTGATCTAACTGCATTTCAATAGTAATATCATTGGATCTGTCTATATGTTGGAGATTATAGCTGTATTTAGATTTTATTACTTAGAAAAATCCAGAAAGTAATCTTTCTTAATTTGGAATTATAGTAACAAGGAAAGATATAGCCTTAGAATGTTGTCAATCTTAATGTGCAGATATAAATCAGTGCTAGTATGCTTGCCTCACATGTCCAGGAGTGGATCCCTAGTAGTGCCCAAAACAGAGTGTACCTAATATTTATATTATTTAAAATCAATGTTGTAGGTAAAACTATCAATATCACATGATTTTATATGTATACATAAAATATACACATGTTATGTATATGAGTAAATATTTGAATGTACACACACATCCAGCAACGGACCATTCAGCTACACATCACTTATGGATAATTACTTATGGATAATTATGGGCTATGACTTGTTTTAAGAGTTTGTCACTTCTTTCTTAGTCTATTAATTCCATGAGAGAGGAAATGTACTGCTGTGGAAAAAGTGTTGAGTCAGAAACCTTACAGTATAACTATATTATTGGCTTTGATTTTTTTTTTTTTTAACAGTACTGCTATGAAGGTTAAATGAGAGCTTTCAATATTAAAGCATCAAAATTACCATCCTACCTGGGGTTGGCTATTAATATTGGTTTAAATAACTAAAGTCATTCTTCATTTGATGCCAAAGCATCTACAATATTTGCAAAGGTTATCAATTAAAATTTATAATGTTTCTTTCCATATTAAAATCATGATTATAATTGCTAGTAACAATGAACAGTATACTTTGGGACATATTTTCTGCATATTCCCCTCAAATATGAGTATTAGCTAGTATATGTTCATATAATAATGCACATATTATCATATAACCATGAAGAAAAGAAAAGGCCAGATAGTTCAGCTTCAAGCACTGAGAAATATTTCTAAGAATTATTTCTGAGAAGTAGTTTTGGAATACATCGTATTAAGTTCATTTAGGGTATTCACATCACATACACACATAAATAAAGCTGCTTAAGCACACAAAGGTCACATAGAACCATACACATATTAAAGCCACACACCCTCATTCTGCCTTTTACATTTTTTTTTTAAATTTCGTATTTGAGCATATATTTTATTCAAATATCATTAAGTGCGTAAAATTATCACATTTAAGGTGAGTCATAAATCCCTTTTTAAAGAAAGGGATGGAGAAAATCAGATTAAGAAAAAGCAGGCAGAGTATGAATGTCATCTCATACCTGATAGTATGAGTATCATGAGACAAAACCTAATAAATAAAGTGGCAGAAAGAAAAAGAAATACTTGCATGTTGTTTTTTTTTCAGTTAGTATTAAAATGTTTATGCGCCAATTTAGTAATTTCTGTTACTAAAATATTTTTGCCATTCTTTTACTAAAGATGTTGTAGAAAAGCAGGTGGCAAGGGTTAGACAGTAAGAAAAATCTCCCCAGAATGCAGTAGTAAAGACCACAGTCCTCATCCGCTGGTGGAACACGGAGCTAGGCCCTGACTCCCTTCAAAGGGTCATTTGGGTGTGAACCAATATGAGCATGTGGCCCTGTTGCATGTAATAGTTACGCCTTGAGGACAGAGAATATTCTAATTATTTTAAGGATGCAAAACCAAAATTGCTGCAGAGAAAAAATACAGGGCATTGTGCATGGGGATACGGGCCACAGGAACACAGTGTATCTAGCATGTTTGCAGAATCTAGAATTCTGCTTTAACAAGGTGACACAGTGTCCTATATTCTCACAAACCATGTGGGGCCAGATTCCTGAACATCAGAACTACAGTTTTTGGCAGCTATACTGAGGCAGAGGCCTGTGCTTATATGGTGCTTTCTCTTTTGGGCCCATGCTCTCGTTCACTGGCTAACAGCATTCTTGCTTAAAGTGGTCATTAAAGAGGGAAGATTGCTCTGGCATTGTCACCCCACTCCACCAAGGTAAGATAGGAAAACCTTTCCAAACTATACAAAATTCTCCCTTAATAAGAAAATATTCAGTTGCAGAAGAGTCTGTTAGAATTGGCGCTAATTACTGATGATTTACAGAGTGTAGTTCACTGAAAGAATCTGACAGAAAATACTAAAGATACTAAAAAAAAAAAAAATCTAAAAGATTTTTCTAAAAAGCATTTAAAAGACTAAACCTATATTTCATTTTGACAGCAGTTTCCAAATCACCAAACCTCAGCTAAAGACTGATGTCTATGGGCTGCCATATAAGCAGAGGCCCTAGACATCAAGATGAATATAGACACTCTCATTGGATGCTGGGAAATGACCCAACCAGAACTTGCCATAACAAACCTGAGAAGAGCGACACTTGATGGCACATCATTTGAGAACAAAGATCCCAGAGGTATTAACAATTATGAGTCACACTAGTGGATGTGGCCAGAGTCTCAGAGAAAATGTCCTGTGTTGTTAATGGTCCTATGAACAGGGATAGGTGTCCACTAAGGAATATGACCAAAGCAAATGTACTTTCTCCTTGGGGCTTGCTTTTAACCCATGCCTCAGACAGTTCCCTTGGGTAGAGATTTCAGAGATATAAAATTCACAGCTTCAAACTACACAACACGGAGGAAACTGAAGTTACAAAATATAAAAGTCACTGCAACCGGCATTAAAAACAATAAATTTATGAAATCCTTAGGGAAATGGATGGATCTGGAGAATATCATCTTGAGTGAGGTAACCCAATCACAAAAGAACAAAC
>NW_022196903.1:38386555-38404215 GCF_008632895.1 Mastomys coucha
GGAGGGGAAACTGGGAATGGAGAAATTTACATGTAAATAAAGAAAATATCTAATAAAAAAAATAAAAATAAAAATTCAAAAAAACCATATTTTAAGTAAATAGAATTAAATCACGTTCTTGTTTTCCTTTTGCACCCTAACTCCTCCCAGAGACCCCCCCATCAATACCTACAATTTATTTTTTGTCATATTCTTTAAAATGTATAAAATATTATAACAATAAAAATGAGTATTATAAAAAAACAAAACAAACAAACAAACAAAAAAACCAAAATATAAAAGTCAACTACTATGACATATAAGAATTATTCCAGTGTGAATATAGGGTAAGCATTTGAGAAAGTGTGAACACAGAGGAATGAGAGTCTCAGTGGATAGGGTTAAACAGCCAGATGCTGCTGATACATAGAATGAGAAGTGAGAGTGGGCAGAGGGCATCTGGATGAAGTCTAGAGAGACTAAGACATAAACATTATGAAAGAGAATATCAGCAATACATATAACACAATCAGAGACTCTTAATACACACAGTTGGAGTGGCAGAGGAGGGGAGAAAAGAATAGAGAAATACATGAAAACACAATGGGTGAGACTCTAGGAACTCTTGGGAGACATCAGTGTGGTGAGGGGGGAGATTCCCAAGCTGCTTGCTTCAAAAAGCCCTGAACCTACCAATTACAGTGAAGATGCAGGGCATAAAATGAAAAAAATATTAATAACCACTCTTCTGACATCTTTTCCAAGTAAAATTCCAATAACATTTTATGATATATCCTAAACCTAGTTCTTTACTTATAGCTCCTGTCTTCAATGACTTTCACATCATCTCCCCCAGGAAACCTTGACTTACTCCTGAAGAGTATGAAAAGGTAAGCTCACAGAAAATAGCATTTTCTCTCATTTGGACTGCTTTATTACTAGAAAAAAAAAAGCTTTTTATCTGTAGTAATTCTAAGTAATTGTCAAATTTAGTGAATGTAAGGTTGAATGGATAAGCTTAGTGTTTCTGTAAATATTTTCTTTACTCTATGTTGCTCAAATTACTAATTTTTCAACATATTTATCTACTAAACTTTAGTCATTGCATTACTTCTATACCCTGGACCTTGAGTGTTCCCTACTGGCCATGTGACAAAGCTTGGTGCTCAAGATGACAGTGTTGGGACACAGTAGGAATGTGGAGGTGAAGTCTAGTGGGTTATGGAAGTGGGATCTGGTAGGAGGCCTTCACATCATTAAGGTTGTGACCTGGAAAGGGACAGTGCCCACAGGAACATGCATCCTCTTTCCTCTTCTGTGTCCCTGACAGAAAGAGTAATTTTTATACTATCATGTTATTTCCACAATGCATTCTGAATATATAAATCAACATGGCCAGTGGGTCTTGGGCTAAAACTGCTAAGGCTATAAGCAGCAGCAACCCTTTTTTTCAGCAGTTGATGATCTCAGGAGTTGATTACAAGAGCAGATAAATGACTACTGAAAGAATGGTCATGTTTATACCCGGCTCCTTCACCTCACATGAACGGGGTGGGGGGGCAATGATCAAATGTAACTACTTGTCTTAGTCCTCAAGGCCATGCATTGCAGCAGAAACATAACAAGTGCTGCCAGCCTCATGCCTAAGAGGACAGCAAGGAATCTGAAATCTGAGTTCTGCTTTCCTCACATGAATTTGCAGGAAACAACAAAGCTGGGCAACAAAACGAGCCAGAAAACCAAACCTAACCAACCAACCAACCAAAGCCGAACATGATGAACAAAGGTGAGTATATATGAGACCCAATGTCTTAGCCAAAGAACAGTTTTCAGTGTGGGCATACTATAGGCAAGATTAACAAAATAATAAATACTAAAATACAATGAGAGGTAAAATGGAATGGTCCCCTATCCTTAAAAATGCTCATGGAGAATAATATAAAGTGCAGGCCTTCATTCAACTTCATGAAATTATGTTCTATAAGAAGAATTTTATTCTGTACATTACACTGGCAGAAAAATCCTTGATGCTTACCATTGAAAATGAGTGACGTAATTTTTAGAGAATTACTTGAGGGAGCAAAATTAATAACCAGGCAACTTATGAATAGTAAAAGCTAAAGATTTCCTTTTAAGTGCTAAGCAAAATCAAGCCCAGTTTCCAATTATAATGACAGCACTCCAAATCCACGAGGATTCCATCAGAAATACTTGCTAAGCTGTGCTTCCCTGTTGAGGCTTTTCTTGAGTGTCATTCACACTCAGCCACTCAAAATGCAGAAGTGCTAAATTTAATTCTTAGGCAACTTAATTAAAAGTTACAAGATTTTCTTTCTCTTCTGTCTGAAAAAAAAAAAAAACCACCAAAACAAAAACAGAAAGCACTAACACACAGAAATTCTGGTATGAGCAGAGTGTTGAGGAGGGGTCCTGTGTACTCACGGGTTGGAGGAGGTAGATGAGAGATTCCTTTTGGAGTATTATAATTGGCACAGGGGTGATGTGAGTGGCTTGGAAAAGGGTATTCACAGATGCCATGATCTGGTCAAAACGCCCACCGAGACCTCCCAGGGTCACAATCACATCAACCTAAGCAAGGAAAGTCAAATTAGAAGTCACATATGTGAACAATGCAAAACCATGTAATAGTATCAAATACCCAAACAGTGCTTTCAGTACTGTAACATTCGATAAGCAAAAAGAAAAGCATGCTTCAAATCTGCTGCTCTAAAGAGAAAACACATTCCTTGCTCAAGGTCACTGAGTTGGAAAGTGGCAGAGCTGGGTATCAAGATCTTGATGCTAAAGCGTAGACTTTACCATGTGCCTGTGAACCTAGCAAACCAGCAGGTTTCACTGTTGCACTTCATTTATACGTCCCTTCCATGCAAGATGGCGTCTCTGATTTCTGACATGTCCATACAGTCAGAGGTCATAGACCAGTCATGAAGCAGAAAGGAAGGAAGCATTTAATTATGATAATGTACAAAAACCTTTCATTTATTTTAAAGCTTAGAGTAATAGCCAATTTATATAACAGAAATTGCTTAAAGTGAGTAAATTTTGGTTGTAGGTTTAAAAATACATTACAATTTAGATAATATGTAGGCTGAAAAGGTGGCAGAGTTTCAGAAAATTATCTATGACATAAACACCAATAGAGCCTGTTCAGGTTCGAAAGGAATTATAAAAGCAGCCTGAGAGACTGTCCAGTGTTTTTGATTTTTTATGTAATTTATTTATTAACTTATTTTATTTACTGTTTCTAAGCTCTGGTACTTTGCATAGTGACTAACACATATAAGATATTTAAGGCCCTGGTAACTAAAAAAATATTTTACACACACATACAGAGACAGACAGACAGATAGAGACAGAGAGAGATCACTGAAAGGAGAAATAGATGCATCATCATTCTGTGGGTATATAAAAACAATAGTGGTATTTTATCAAAACATCAAAATGTAAGTTGCATAGAAGAATGAAGAAATTTGGGGTGAGCTTCCCATTTCTGTCCTTATTAGAGTTGAGAGAATGGAGATTTAAATTTGGATAATATAGTCATGTTGTAGCTTGAAATTTAAGACAAACCACACATTTACTGGACCCAGTAGCAGATTTAGAGTGAGTCCTCTACACTTCTAACAGTTAGATTTGGGACTTAGGGAAATGTAGGATGTTTGTATTCTTTAGACTGAAGGTATGAGCTCATCTTTTGAGGAAAGCATGCACTCATTGTAAGTATTCCAACCAATATGTGGACAGAGTCCACTTCTGTTGGGAAATCAGTTAGGGAAACATATTCTACTACTTGTGCATTATAGTTATTATAGTGAAACTTACTGCAGTCCAGCTGAGTCAGAACTATTTATGACTCCAGGAAAACTAATGTTGGTTTGTTTTAAACTGAAGAGAAATGTACCACCACATCCCTACCCTGTTAGGCCTGGTGGAAGATTATTCACTATGCAGATACTTGAATCTGTATCAGGTTCTCAACTTTTCATTAATACACTCTAGGCCTTGAGGGATCCCATAACCTTTAAGGCAGGAATTTAATTCCCATCTTCTGCAATGGGATAGCATGATGAATAAGTAATATCTGTAAATCAGTTGCTGAATTTTTCAGAAGCAGCAGCAAGATGCCTTCTCATCACTACTCATTTTCCCTGCAGGAAGTATTTAGCAAGGCTGATGAAAACCACCAGAGGAACAGTGCAAGCTGCAGGTGGGTACAAAGGGTCAACTTTGGACTACTTCTCAAGATCTGTTCTTCTATCTCTGAGTGGAATATGATATTCAGATGGAGCAAGACAGATGGCTACCCCAATATAGGTTTATAAGATTTCCAAGGTCAAATGCATATCTCTGTGACTATGCCAATGGGACAGGGAGTTCAATCTATAACAGACCACATGTGGCCCATGAGAATAAATTCATTTTGGACCCTAAAAGCCCCATGCATGTACTTCTAACATTACTCATTCATATTTGTGAGATATACATGTATGCACCTCTGTCCAGAGGCCCATAAAGCATGGTCAATTTAACAGTTTTTGCAATGGAGTAGTCCATGAGTTTTTACCGAGGGAAGGATCTGAATAAGTTTACAAGAACTCAGAGAAAAAGTAAGAAACAGTAGCAAGAAGCTAACCAGCAGGCTGTGTTAACATAATCAAATTACTACACTATTGTGCTTCCTTACTTGAAAACAGCTTTTAACTTATTTCTAGATTTTTAAGAAACAATGTATTTGTGTGTGTGTGTGTGTGCCCATATGTATGTGAATGAGCAGGTATGCATGAATGCATATAAACAAGCACATAGAGATCAGAGGTCGATGACAGGTGTGTTTCTGAATCATTCTCCACATTTTTTTAATCTTCAAACGATTTATTTATTTTGTATACATGAATGTTTTCTCTGCTTTCCTATAAGTGCACTGAAGGCATGTCTGATACCCACAGAGGTCAGAAGATGGTGTTCAATCTCCTGGAACTGGAGTTAGGATGGCTATGATACACCATGTAGGAATTGGGAATCAAGTCTGGGCATTTTGAAAGTGCAAGTACTCTAACCTGCTGAAAAATGTTGCCAGGCTTTCCATGTTATTTTTGTGTCATGGTCTCTCACTGAACTCATACATTTTGGCTAGGCTGACATGTGAAGGAGCTACAGGGATCTAATTTTGCAAGCCCCCCAACCCTGCTCAGGCCTGGGCTTACTCTACCCACTGCCTAGTTTTTACATGGCTACTGTTAATCTAAAATAAGTTCCTCATGCTTACAGAGGAAACATTTTACTCAGTGAGCTCTACAGCACTATATTTAGTGGTATTTGAGAAACATTAACATGTCATTTTTATTATGTCACACATATATGTAATCCATATATTTATGTTTCATTAATAAGCAAATGGCAAACAAGAAAGAGATATTTATTAGTCATCCAATACTTGTTAGGAACTCTCCCCAAAAATGTCAAGCTCCATCCTTTGCTGGGGTAACATTGAAATGAAAGACAAAAACACACCACAGAGGTTTCTGAAGTGTATTAGCTACAATGTGGCAAATGGGAAAGAACTGAGAAATGCATCTAAAGCCACTGGACCAGGAGTTGCTTTATACAGGTGAGCTGGGTCAGATTACATTCAAAGTGGGGGTGGCAGCACAGACCCCAAGGACATGGGCTAGGCTGCCACAGCTGAGCGATAGGAGTTGCTTCTGATGACAGCCTGCACTAAATAAAGCTCCAGAGAATATATTAACCCAGGCATTTAAAAAAAGTTTCCAGTGTCCATTTGCTAGACCTGAATGAGAAGTTGGTAAATAGCAGTAAAGAAAAAACATCAAATGCAAAAAAACAAAGAAAGAATATTAAAATCAATAAGGGGAAAAGGTCATATAAAGGCAGACTTATTAGAATTACACCAGACTTCTAGCCAGAGTCTATGAAAGCCAGAAGATCCTAGGAAAATATCATACAGATCCTAAGAGAACATAAATCCCAGCTTAGGCTACTATACCCAGTAAAACTCTCAATAATTATAGATGGAGAAACCAAGATATTCCATGACAAAAACAAATTTATACAATATCTCTCCATAAATCTAGCCATTCAAAAGATAAAAAATGAAAAACTCCAACACAAGGAGGGAAACTACACCCTAGAAAAAGCAAGAAAATAATCTTTTAACAAAACAAATAGAAGACAGACCCAAAAAACATAATCCTACCTCTAACAATAAAAATAATAGGAAGCAAAAATCTTTTTCCTAATTTCAGTATCAATGGACTCAATTCCCCATTAAAAAGACATAGACTAATAGACTGGATACATAAACTGCACCCAACATTTTGTTGCATAGAGGAAACTGACCTCAGTGACGAAGACAGACACTACCTCAGAGTAAAAGGCTGGAAAATAATTCTCCAAACAAATGGTCCCAAGTAACAAGCTGGAGTAGCCATTCTAATATCTAATAAAATCAAAATTCAACATAAAGTTATCAAAAAAGATAAGGAAGGACATTTTATACTCATTAATGGAAAAATCTATCAAGAAAACTTCCTATTCTGAACATCTATGCTCCTAATGCATTCATAAAAGAAACTTTATTGAAGCTCAAAGCACACGTTGCACCACACACAATAATAGGAGAGACTTCAACACTCCACTCTCATCAGTGGACAGATCATAGAAACAGAAACTAAACAGAGACATAGTAAAACTAACAGAATTTATGAACCAAATGGATTCAACAAATATCTATATAACATTTTTATCCTAAAACAAAAGGATGTACCTTCTTCTCAGCACCTCATTGTACCTTCTCCAAAATGGACTATATAATCAGTCATAAAACAGACCTCAACAGATACAAGAAGATTAAAATAATCCCATGCCTCTTCTCAGATCACCACAGACTAAGGATGGTATTCAATAACAACAAAAACAACAGAAAGCCCACATACATGAACAACACTCTATTCAATGATTACTTAGTCAAAGAAGAAATAAAGAAATAAACTCAAGACTTTTTAGAACTTAATGGAAATGAAGCCACAACATACACAACCTTATGGGACACAATGAAAGCAGTCCTAAGAGGAAAACTCCTAGCTCTGAGTGCATCCAAAAAGAAACTGGAGAGAGCATACACTAGCAGCCTGACAACACATCTGAAAGCTCTAGAACAAAAAGACAAAAATATACCAGAGGCATATAAGGCAGGAAATAATCAAACTCAGGGCTGAAATCAACCAAGTGGAAACAAAAAGAACTATATAAAGAATCAACCAAACCAGGAGTTGGTTCTTTGAGAAAAATCAACGAAATAGATAAACCCTTAGCTAGACTAACTAGAGGGCACAGAGATGTATTCTAATTAACAAAATCAGAAACGAAAAGGGAGAAATAACAAAAGAAACTGAGGAAATCCAAAAAAATCAAAAGATCCTACTACAAAGCCATATACTCAAAAAAATTGGAAAGCCTGGATGAATTGGAAAATTTTCTAGACAGATACCAGGTGCCAAAGTTAAATCAGGATCAGATAAATGATCTAAACAGTCCCATATCCCCTTAAGAAATAAAAGCAGTCACTGATAGTCTCCCAACCAAAAAAATGCCCAGGACCATATGGGTTTAGCGCAGAGTTCTAAGACCTTCCAAGAAGATGTAATACCAATACTCCTCAAACTACTCCACAAAATAGAAAAAGAAGACACTATACCCAATTCGTTCTATGAAGACATAATTACTCTGATACCTCAACCACACAAAGACCTAACAAAGAAAGAATTTCAGACTAATTTCCCTTAAGAACATTGATGCAAAAATACTCAATAAAATTCTTGCAAACCGAATCAAAGAACACATCAAAACAATTATCCATGATGATAAAGTAGGCTTTATTCCAGGGATGGAGGGATGGTTCAATACATGGAATTCCATCAATGCAATATACTCTATAAACAAACCTAAAGAAAAAATAAAACACCATGATCATTTCATTAGATGCTGAGAAAGCATTTGACAGAATCCAACATCATGATAAAAGTCTTGGAAAGATCAGGAATTCAAGGTCCATACCTAAACATAATAAAAGCAATATACAGCAAACCAGTAGCCAACATCAAACTAAATGGAGAGAAACCTGAAGCAATCCCACTAAAAACAGGGACTAGACAAGGCTGCCCACTCTCTCCCTACCTATTCAATATTGTACTTGAAGTCCTAGCCATAGCAATTAGACAACAAAAGGAGATCAAAGTGATACAGATTGGAAAAGAAGAAGTCAAATTATCACTATTGGCAGATGATAAGATAGTATACTTAAGTGACCCCAAAAATTCCACCAAAGAACTCCTATACCTGATAAACAACTTCAGCAAAGTAGTTGGATATAAAATTAACTCAAACAAACAAGTGGCGTTCTTCTACACAAAGTATATACTCACTGATAAACAGGATGAGAAATAAATTAGGGAAACAACACCCTTCACAATAGTCCCAGATAATATAAAATACCTTGGTGTGACTCTAACTAGCAAGTGAAAGATCTGTATGACAAGCACTTCAAGTCTGTGAAGAAAGACACTGAAGAAGATTTCAGTAGATGGAAAGATCTCCCATGCTCATGGTTTGTCAGGATTAATATAGTGAAAATGGCCATCTTGCTGAAAGCAGTCTAATAGCTTCACTGCAAACCCCACCAAAATTCCAACTCAATTCATCACAGAGTTAGAAAGAGCAATTTGCAAATTCATCTGGATAACAAAAAATCTAGGATAGCAAAAACTATTCTTAACAATAAAAGAACCTTCTGGTGGAATCACCATCCCTGACCTCAAGCTGTACTACAGAGCAATTGTGATTAAAAACTGCATGGTAATGGTATAATGACAGGCAGGTAGATCAATGGAATAGAATTTAAGATACAGAAATGAACCAACATACCTATGGTCACTTGAACTTTGACAAAGGGCTAAAACTATGTAGTGGAAAAAAGACAGCATTTTCATCAAATGGTCCTGGCTCAACTGGCACTTAGGATATAGAAGAATGCAAATCAATCCATTCTTATCTCCTTGTACAAAGCTCAAGAACAAGTGGATGAAGGACCTCCACACAAAACCAAATACACTGAAACTAATAGAAAAGAAAGTAGGGAAGAGCCTTGAGCACATGGGCACAAGGGAAAAATTTCCTGAACAGAACACCAATAACTTATGCTCTAAGATCAAGAAATGACAAATGGAACCTCATAAAATTGCAAAGCTTCTGTAAGGCAAAGGACACTGTCAATAGGACAAAATGGCAACCAACAAATTGGGAAAAGATCTTTACCAATCCTATGTCTGATAGAGGGCTAATATCCAATATATACAAAGAACTCAAGAAGTTAGACTCCAGAGAAACAAATAACCCTATTAAAAAGTGGGGTACAGAGCTAAACAAAGAATTCTCAACTGAGGAATACCAAATGGATGAGAAGCATCAAAAGAAATATTCAACATCCTTAGTCATCAGGGAAATGCAAATCAAAACAATCCTGAGATTCCACCTTACACCAGTCAGAATGGCTAAGATCAAACACTCAGGTGACAGCAGATGTTAGTGAGGATGTGGAGGAAGAGGAACACTTCTCTATTGCTGGTGGGATTGCAAGCTGGTACAACCACTCTGGAAGGCAGTTTGATGGTTCGTCAGAAAACTGGACATAGTACTACCTGAGGACCCAGCTATATTACTTCTGGGCATGTACCCAGAAGATGCTCCAATATGTAATAAGGACTATGTTTGTAGTAGCCTTATTTATAATAGCCAGAAGCTGAAATAACCCAGATGTCCTTCAACAGAGGAATGGATAAAGAAAATGTTGTACATTTACATAATAGATTACAAATCAGCTATTAATAACGATGAATTCATGAAGTTCTTAGGCAAATGGATGGAACTAGAAAATATCTTCCTGAGTGAGGTAACCCAATTACAAAATAACACACATAGTATACACTCACTGATAAGTGGATATTAGCCCAGAAGCTCGGAATACCCAAGATACAATCCACAAACCACAAGAAACTCAAGAAGAAGGAAGACCAAAGTGTAGATACTTTGGTGCTTCTTAGAAGGGGGAATAAAATACCCATGGAAGGAGTTACAGAGACAAAGTATGGAGCAGAGACTGAAGGAATGACCATCTAGAGACTGCCCCACTAGGGATCCACCCCATATACAGTCACCAAACTCAGACACTATTATGGATTCCAATAAGTGCTTGCTGACAGAAGCCTGTTATAGCTGTCTCTTGAGAGGCTTTACCACTGCCTGACAAATACAGATGTAGATGCTCACAGCCAACCATTGGACTGAGCACAGGGTCCCCAATGGAGGAGCTAGAGAAAGGACCCAAGAAGCTGAAGGGGTTTGCAGTCCCATAGGAGGAACAACAATATGAACTAACTAGTACCCTCAGAGCTCTGAGGGACTAAACCACCAACCAACCTGGTGGGACTCAGAGCTCCAGTTGCATATGTAGCAGAGGATGGCCTAGTTGTTCATTAATGGGAGGACAGGCCCTTGGTCCTGTGAAAGCTCTATTCCCCAGAGTAGGGGAATGCCAGGGCCAGGAGCAGGTGTGTGTGGGTTGATGAGAAGGGAGCGTGGGGAGGGAATAGGGGGTTTATGGAAGGAAAACCAGGGAAGGGGATAACATTTGAAATATAAAGAAGGAAATTATCTAATTAAAAAAAAGCTGTAACATTGAAGTTGCCTTGGAAATCCCAAGATGTTAAAGATGCTAGAGCTCTGGGCTGTGTGCTATGGAAAGCTGCTAAGAGGGAGTGGAATTTCTTCAGCCAAGGAGAAAGAATTTTTTTTTTTTTTTTGCAGTCAACAAAGATGAAAAAGGAGCTGAAGATCTGAAGATAGCTTTGACATCAGGCATGGAGATGCAGATGTCAGGAAATGGAATGGCAGGGCCAGGAAGAGGGAGTAGGTAGGTAGGTTGGTGAGCAGGGGGAGTGGGGAGGGCATAGGTGGTTTTCAGATGGGAAATGAGGAAAAGGGATAACATTTGAAATGTAAATAAATAGCTAATAAAAAATGGAAAAAAGATAATAAACTGGTTGTTATTCCAGAAAGAAAGGAAGAAAGAAGGAAAGGAAGAAAGAAAGAAGTAAAGAAAGAAAGAAAGAAAAGAAAGAAAGAAAGAAAGAAAGAAAGAAAGAAAGAAAGAAAGAAAGAAAGAGAAACAGAAAGAAAGAAATGTCAGTTTTGGTTTTGTATTCACAAACACTGTCACAGCTTGGGATGTCCTCAGTGAATATCTGCAGTGAGAAATTTAAAAAAAAAAAAAGGAAAGAAAGAAAGAAAGAAAGAAAGAAAGAAAGAAAGAAAGAAAGAAAGTAACTACAGAGTCCTGGAAAGCCCTGGTGCTTTTTGTATTTTAATGCTAATTCTGCTTCCCCAAGAGGGGCAGCTTGGTATGAGGAGTGAATCACACATATCACACACTCATCACACACACTGAAAACCTACCCCTTATGAACAAAGATTTGTAGGAACCAATCACTGGGTGAGGAATAGGCAGGACTTCTGGGTAGGAGAGGCGAAGAGGAAAGGCAGAAAAAAAGTGTCTTCTTTTGGGATGGGGGGAGTTTGGAAGACAATATGTAGCTAACAAGAGGCCCCTGGATTAGATGGCGGAAACACCAGAGGAGTTAAATTTAGTATAGCTTACAAAATTAGGATGCTAGTTGCTGTGCCCAAGGATTGAGTTACCTATTAATTCTGAAATAAGCTTGTGTGGTGTTTTCCTTCACAAGGTGATTCAACTGGGTTCCAGAGAGAAAGGTATGGGCTGCAAAGCGTGGGTTTGGAAGAAGTGCACCCTAAAGGGCCATGGGAATTTGGAAGCGTGGAGCTGGCATGGTAGTGACTTGCCATTGGGAAGTTAGCAAGCTGGATAGAGAGGTTTTAGAGCTCTGGGTCAGAGAGTCTCCACCGATAGCATGTAGTGTTTTTTATATTTCACACTCCACTACAGTCTGAGTATCAGATGTGGGTATTTCCTTAAGTCCAGGTTTGTATATCCAGCTACTTACTTATCAGCTATCTCCATATCCATCCCCAAAACAAGTACTCCAGCTAAATCCCACAGAATAATGATTGGGTCTACCTCACAGTCCCTTACTTATCTTCCCTATAGAACTAGGACCAAGCCGCCAACACTTTAGAGGGAATATGAGCAACCTCTATCTCTCCCATGAATTGTAACAGCCTCTAGCAGTCACTGCTGGATCTGTATTATGTACAATCAACCTTAATATAGTAACAAAAAGTATCAGGCTAAAATATCACTCTTATCATGGCAATCCTTTGCTCAAAACTACCCCTCAGATTTAGAGTGAGTTTTACAAGTACTTACAAATGCATGCAGGATTTGTTCTCTGGCAATTTCTGTGATCTTACCCCCCGCCCCCGACACACACACTCTCTTTTCCTCCTTTTATCTTCTCTACTTTAGGAATAAGTCCTTTGTATCTCTTACTGCTTACACAGCACACCTCTTCCTATCTCAAATACTTTGTACCTGTCACCCTTTTTTCTTTTTTTTCTTTTTTTTCTTTTTTCTTTTGGTTTTTCATGATAGTAGTGTTTCTCTGTATAGCCCTGTCTGTCCTGGAACTCACTCTGTAGACCAGGCTGGCCTCGAACTCAGAAATCTGCCTGCCTCTGCCTCCCAAGTGCTGGGATTAAAGGTGTGCACCACCACCACCCGGCTGTCACCTTTTTTCCTAGAGCACATTATCTATCCCAAGATACTTAATAGCTTTACTTCCTGTACTTCATATTTCTATAACCCTCACACTGTTCATAATACAATGCAATGCTAAACAGTTTAATCACTCAGCATGTCCTGTAGTCCCTGCCAGAAATAGAGTATCCTTAACATGAAGGCGGGGTCTTTCTATCATTCACACTTAGAATAAAGTGTCATACACAAGCAGCCAGTACATGTTCATTGAACAGATGGATGAGTGAAACAAGAACAGAACAGCTGTAGAAGAGATCATCAGATGTAACTGGTAGAGGGAAGGAAGAATGGGACAAGGGCACAAGGGAGATGGATAAAATAGGGATTATAGGGAGTTTCAATGGAACACAATTTAGTACACACAATTAAGATACATAAATGGGGATAAAACTGAGTCAGTGTGGTAAGAAGATAAAGGAGTTTAAAGAAACCAGATGTACGTATACTGGAAGGAGCATTTGAAATACATGGAATTTACCATGCTTACACAGTATTGTTAACAAATATTATTGACAAAAGGGTTGGTAATTGAGAAATTAATGTCACTAATGCGTAACAGTGGACAGTAAGAGATTATCTAGTGATAATACTCTATTGCTTAAAATTTCCATTTCTTATTATTTGTTTGTATGTTTGTGTCATGTAATTATATGTTTGTAATGATATCTATACACATGCCAGCAAACAGTGTGTTCTCCTTTTTAACATAGTGAGTATGAAAAACAAAAACCATCCTGACTGATTTATATGTATCTCTTATCGTCAGATCAATATCATTTACAAGGATCTTATTAGTTAGAAGGCATGGTGCTACTAAAAGAGATCTTTGGCTTTTCAAAGGCCATTACATTTAGTAAAAACCTATCACAAAATCCTGGGTTATCAGGTCAGAGAGCCAACTCCAGTATCGATATCTGAATAGCTAGCTAACTAAAGTCTGGGCTTTAGCTGAGGGTCTGAACTAAATTTATTATAGCATGGTTTTCAAGATTCTTTTCACTTCTTTCCCCTTGTAATGTTCTCATTTTCTAACATTATAAGTTAAATAGTAGTGGAAACTGTTTTGGTTTGAAAAATGAATGAAAAACTGGACTCTACTTTAAATGTCTTAACAGAGCCAAGGCAAGGCTAGCTAAGAAGTATATGACTCCCAGGGAAGACCTGATTTTACTTTTCTATTAAGGCAATAAAAACCTTTCTGTAACTAAACGACAAGTTTTTCTCTCTTTGACCTCAAAAAGACTTAGATACAGCTTGTTCCATCTCCTGTAAGAACAGTGACTGTCAGCGTATTTTAATTACATTTATTTTCTAGAAATTGAATTCTGGGGATGCATAAATGGGCAGTTTCCTTGTGGCTCTCCCAGATAGGGTGATCATATAATTTAATGTACATAGTGAGACCTTATGGAAGTAAAAACAGGTATTATAAATAGTTACTGCAAGAATACAGAAATAGGAACTTTGCTGTATAAACTAAGGCATTCATTCCCTCCCTTCAGACAAGAAGGACCTAACAGTAGCAAAGTCAATCGAACAAAACCAAACACATGGGTTTAAGTCAGCTTACTTGGCACTCTCACCAGTCTTTAACTTTCAAAGATCTACACTGCACAATGATGAAAATTATAGTTAAATTATATCACAGGTTATATAATTGAAAACAGAAGTGCAAATACCATCACGGACAAAAAACTGGGCCAAGAGAAAGCAAACAAATGAATTGGAGCCAGGATATTCTAGTGGTAATTAAAAAAAAAAAAAAAAACTAAAGAAAATATTTTAAAGCAAAACAAAATACTTAAAATACGTTTTAATAAGGGTATAAAATAATTCTAGTGACTGGCATGAAACAAAATAAGAAGGCAGAGAAAGTGAAGGTTTCAGCTGTTCTGGCCACAGCACAGGCTACACTGACAAGTGGAGGCACAGACAGCTCCAGGCATCAGTCCTGTGGGATCCCACTGTATCTCATCCATTGCAGGGCATGGCACAGTAAATGCCAACCTATATGAGCATGGAATAAGTAATACTTCCAATGGAAAGTTAACACATACAGAACTCACAATTTTTCTTTAATAATTCTTATTCTGTCCTCCAATACACAGCTTTGATGAATGCCTGAACATTTTTGCATGGCTAACCATACTGTCCCTTGACTGGACAATAATGGTGACTTGTATAAAAGCTAAACAATCACCTACTTAGTAATGATAGTTTCTTCTACCATCTCAAGTTTGGTCTTGCCAAGGTTCTGCTTAAAGTTAAGTTTCAGTCTTTCAGAGTCTGTAAGATTCCTCTCCAATGGTGGCTCTTAAGCTAAGTCCTCAACTCATACCCTACAGTTAAATTTTACAAATAATTTACGTCTCAGAACCCCCCACAAGCTTGAAATTCCCTAGACCATTACCTTTCCCTTTCTTCCTTGGGAAGGGTGTGATATCAGAAAAAAAGTAAGCTGGTTTGGACACGTATTTTGTGAAACATGTTGTTGATTAAGAACTGGCAAGAAACAAACAAACAAACAAAAACAACAAACAAACAAACCCACAGAATGGCACAACACACATACACATAAAGACATGACAGTAGGATTTGATGATAAATGGAATGTGATAACAGGATAATAGGAGGGGACTTTCCTCAAAGAGCATTATGTGCCTACTGATGACTGTGTGAGGAAGAGTAAGTAAAACAAAAAGAGGGAACTGTCAGCATGTTTGAGCCCAGAATGATATAAGAAATGAACACAACCACAGTAATCTCAGCAGTCTTTACTTGCGTCAGTTCTGGCTACCTAGGTCCAGGATGCAAAGGCCCCACTTTTTCTGAGGAGCCGCTACTGGTTTGCAGATTGGTATCCTGTATCTCCACATGGCAGAGAGCAGGGAGCTGGGCCAGGTAAAGTCAACCTGTCACCTATTCTATGAGACTTCTGCTGTAGCCTGGGTGACAGCTCGCTAGATAATACAAACACAATGGCATTTGCTCCAATGGATAGCATATTCTCATATCAGAGCTAGATCTCATTTAGTTTACTTTTCTCAATCAACAACATATAGCAGAGTGACTAAGACACATATTAAACGTTTATACCTTAATATTTTCCCGAGGACTGAAGATAGAAATAAACAAACAACAAACTCAACACTAAGTATATACTTTCATGCTAATTTCTAGGTCCCTATTTTCTGAAACCCCTGATGGAAAAAATAAGTTTACTCTTCAAACAACTTTGTAACTAATTCATGACTTACTGTCATTACATTCTTCAATCCATCCTGAAACTATTATTTGAAATTATCTTGGGATGTTTTTTACCCGGAGATGCGAATTCTTGGCCTAGAGATCACAGATTCTCTAAAAAGCAGACCTGACAAACTGGTCCTGATGACTATGGTGACTTTACCCCTCCTTGGACTTGTAAAGTACATCACACTGTGTAGAGAGGGTTGGCTTTCCTACTTGCCTCAGCTCTTCCTATTCAGTGTCAATATAGACTGACATTCTCTCCTTGTGCTTGTATTGCTTTTAAACACCCATGCAGCACTTTGGTTTAGATACACGACAGCGTGGAGTATAATGGCCGAGTTCACTCCCATAGTACTCAAATGCTTTCTAACATTTACCCTGGAAAGGATCCATATCTTACAGGCAAACATATCAAAGCCAGCTGTAGTGATGATGCTGCGCTTCCCCAGGAAGGGCCACTGCACTCTCATATTTCCTTGATGGAGTGGACCACAGTTTGTCAAGCAATAGCAATGAGATCACTAGAGATAGAATAGTTTTGTGTTAAAACAAAACAAATACGGCATCTCAGAAGATGTAGAAATGCATTGTTTTGCCTTTTTTTTTTAAATATTTATTTATTTATTTATTTATTTATTATATGTAAGTACACTGTAGTAGTCTTCAGATACACCAGAAGAGGGCGTCAGATCTCATTATGGGTGGTTGCTGGGATTTAAACTCATGACCTTCCAAAGAGCAGTTGATGCTCTTCCCCTCTGAGCCATCTCACCAGCCCCTTGTTTTGCCTTCTTAATGTACATATTCTAGTTGATTCCAGGAGCAAATTTGCATGGATTTATATTTCCACTATCTGGAAGTGTGTGGCAAGGAGAGCTGAACACAATAAAACAATTTCTCATGAGTCTTTAAAAACTTGTTTTACATACTTTTCTTCAACTTAACTCTGCTGAAAATGAAAAGATTTGTGGAGAAAAGTCAGTAATATACTTATGTGTGAGTAAAATGACAGTAAATAAGAGTATATATGAATAAATGGCATGAATATCATAAAGCCTATTGGAGATAATTACAGTGTCCACACCTTTTACCATCAGGATATGAACATATTTCTAGAGAAAAAGAATTCCAAAGTATTCTTGTGAATTACACACCTTGGAGAAATGGGAAGTTGCATTGATCACAGTTTGAAATGTTCACATCATAGCAATTGTCCCATGGTAGTTATTCAGATGAAATTGAAAACATATAACTTATGGCATATTCCTAAGTTTTCAGCGATTGGAAGTAGACTTAGAAATGTTATTAGAATTGATGTTATATAGATGTTGCCCAGTGAGGATAAATTACTGACTGGTAGACAAATGAAATGCTGAAATTTTTTTTTTTTTTTAAATCCTGAAAATGGCTAAAAATTCTCTAACATGCATCCTGCTCTACTCAAGATAAATATCTGATAGGACTTTCTACTTGCACAGTCTCTTTCCCTTTCTGTGAAAACTTGGTTGCAGTCCCGGAGAATAAAATGTATGCTATCTTCCTGTATTCCAGACTTCTGCACTAATAACCACTTATCAGAGAGTGCATACCGTATTTGTTCTTT
>NW_022196903.1:38404983-38422262 GCF_008632895.1 Mastomys coucha
AAAAAAATGTATGCTATCTGTGCAGGTAAAGAAAGGGTGCTGCGAAAAGCACAGCTGCTTAAGAGGAGGAGCCATGCTGTTGATCCCATAACCCACAAGTGCCTATGACTGCTATGGTCCTGAGGCTGATCTGCTGTCTTCTATTTTACTTTCAATCTCTCTTTCTGGGGAATATATTTCCACAATTACTCAGAGCTAATCACTCCATAATAAAGGGAGTGGATGTAGTCCTTAGGAATGAGGAGTGGAAGGTTCATGAGGCTGTGGAGAATGAGGAGCAGGCCTTCTGCCTGCCCTCTAGGGCCATGGGAAAGGGTCTAGACAACATAACTACAGAGGCCACAAAACCCTACATGGGCCTTTGTAGAAACACTTCATTGCCAGACTTGACCTTGACTTTGAATTATGAAGACATCCATGTACCCTCTGGATCAATGACCATTGCATTAATTTGCCAGGGTGAATTTGGGGACATCAATGATAGAGAGTTAAAGTGGTCTTAGGAAGAAAAGGCATGGATAGGAAAAGAAAGAATGTATAAAATATAAGCAAATGATAGATGGGTTTATTTTCTAGGAGAAAGGCTTGTATCTGATTAGAAATAAATAGTATTGGGAGAGTACATGACACCATGGAATTGCTAGGATGAGAAAACAAAGATTATAGAATTAAAGGATGATGGACACACATATAAAAACCTAGTACCTCATTCTCCTAGCTCCTGGAAGAATTGAAGATAACAATGCCTAGGAGATATCAAAGACAGCTAGCTGCTTTACTTGCATAAATTAGAAAACTTTGTAAGAAACCATTTTAACCTAAGCAATCTGTCACCTGTATGATTTTACATGAAAACAGTTACTAAAGACTGCTGTCTGCTGTACTAGGAAACCTCAAGAGCTGTACCCAGCTACCAATGAAGAACAGGCTGAGTAAAAAATATAAGGAAATGTGCTTCTGCTTTGGGCTTAGTTTATTTTAAGGAAGCAAGGTTTGAGACTAATGATCTAGGATTCATAAAATTTATATAAATTTGAGGATTTCAAAAAAATATTGATAATGTTCAAAGCCTTGATGGTGCAATAAATAAATAAAATAATTCGTAAATAAAAGACTGGGTTCAGGCTCAGTGGAAAAGGCAAAAGAATGGCACGGGAGAAGGAAGAAACAAGAAGAAAAATGATGAGAATCCTTGGGCAAAGAGAGAGCACTTGAACTGACAGCTTGCATCCACTACTGACTCTGAATCATTATTGAGTTAGTGCCGCTCCCATTGCCGTCATTGTCAGGATCCTCTTCAAGCTGAGGCAGCTGGTTTTTCAAGTCATTTGGAAGTTTGCTGACTCTGGTCCCACAGATCTGTGTTTTTTCATGTGTAGTCATTTGGAATAGGAATGAGACCACCCTGCATCATGACCACTTCTCACCCCACAGTATTTCTTGCTTTGCCTCAGCCATAAAATAATACTTGGCTTCATATGCCTATCTAACATAATACCTCAAATGCCTGGTTTCCACTTCTGGATGAGTAAGAATTGGCTATTTGCAGTGTTTTTCATGCATTATTTCCTCAATGCTTACTAGTATAAAATTATTTTCACTGGCTTTGTGTAGTTTATAATTGGTAGCTATCAGACTTGCTTTAGCATAAATCATTTGACATTGCAAGATGGTGGAATATAAATAGCTTATGTTTCTACCATTAAGAAGAATAGAATGTTTTGGTAGCAAATTTGTACTTGGTATTAGCACTTTGATTTCTAGATATGAGTTGGACCATTTTATAATGTCAAATGAAAATGTCACTGCAGTGACACTAATTACTTAATGCTTACTTCTTGCAGTGCAGTTAGTTTGCATGCATATTAATCCCTGTGAATACAATATTTATCATGTCATCATGCCTAGATTTACATTGAAGATAGTCACAATGCTATTTACCATTTTGCTGAATAGTCTGCATATGAGTATCATAGTAAATTTATAATCTGGATGACAATATTTATTTGATGATAATTTTCTACTGAAATGCTTTATTTCTATAAATGCTTTTAAAAGTCAGCATCCTTCAGGTTAATCTTATAGGCACCTGAAATAGATCAAAATATAATCAATATAAGTTCAGACAGTACTGTTTCCTAATGTGCTATAGAGTATCTTAATTCAACAGATTACAGTAGGGAAGATATACATTCATGTGTGTTTAAAAGGGAAGGTACACAGAAGAGTAGCAGGTGTGCTGCTATTTCTATTCCACATATGTAGACTTGCTGCTATGGACAGTGGAGTGACCATGAACATTATACTGAACTGCTCTTAAGAAAGAAGAACAGAGACTGAAGGAAGGGAAAGCCAGCCTAAATATAGCTATCTCCTGAGACGCTCTTACAGTACCTGACTAATACAGATGTAGAGGCTCACAGCCATCCATTGAACTGAGTACAGGGTCCCCAGTGAAGGAGTTAGAGAAAAGACCAATGGAGCTGAGGGGTTTGCAGCCCTTTAGGACAAACAACACTATGAACTAACTAGTACCCTCAGAGCTCCCAGGGTCTCAACCACCAACCAAGGCCTGCACATGGAGGGGTCTGATTGTTCTGGCAGCATGTGTATAGTAGAGGATTGCAAATTCGAGCATCAATAGGAGGAGAGGACCTCGGCCCTGTGAAGGTTCTGTGCCCCAGTGTAGGGGAATGCCAGGGCCAATAAGTGAGAGAGGGTGGGGTGGCAGGCATGGGGAGGGGGGAGGCAACAGGGGCTTGTTTTTGTTGCTTTTGTTTGTTTCTTTGTTTTTTGGAGAGGAAACTGGGAAAGGAGAAATTTACAAGTAAATAAAGAAAATATCTAATAAAAAAGAAAAAAAATAAAAGAAAGAAAGAAAGAAAGAAAGAAAGAAAGAAAGAAAGAAAGAAAGAAAGAAAGAAAGAAAGGAGCAGCAGGGACACCTGAAAGCATTTTCTCCTTCTATCTCCAGAGCCAAGGGTAGAAACTGAGCACGGAGTTTACTTCTGTTACTTAAAGGGAACTTTCTGAGTCAACAATGTTCAGCAGATAACGCAAAGAGAATACACTTAGGCAGAGGGAATGAGTCATGGATCTCCTCTGAGTACTAATGAATCATCACGGAGGATACAAAACTCTGCATATGTACCTCTGTGACATGTTACAATATCATTTCAAGATTGGCATGACTTTGTAGCTATAAAAATGTCACTTTTAAAATGAATAAACATTATCTGTATGGAATTAATAATATTAGTTCAGGGGCTATTGTTTTTAATATCTTCCACAAAGAAAAAAATGGAGAGGAACTTCTATTTACTAAACTAGTGCATGACAACTCATCCTGTGGAAGGCCTCAAGACACCGCTTCTCTTTCCAGTACTGGTTTCTGAATCTTCATCATGGTATAAAATTCCTTTTCATATAAGGCCCTATGTCTTCTGAAGAGCATCCTCACAACCACCAAAGGTGTCACTCGATATATTAATAGGAAATTCCATCTGGCAAGTGAGTCATGAAGCTGAGATTCCTGGTAATCAGATAAACATAACCTTTGTTCTGGGGCCTATAAACACACAGCTCTCTTCTTACAAGAATGAATTAGACTGCCAGAGCCTCTAAGGTAGGACACTTTTTATGTCTCTAGCCCATCTCCCAAACCACTTCAAAGCACTAGGTTTATCTATTTTCTCTTGTTGCACAGTACTATAAAACAGATTTCTGTTCTCTGTAAAGGAGAAACAGATGTGAGTTCCTCTTTGGAAAGCCTCTGAAAATGACATACAAAACAATATGCTAGTACCTGATGGCCAGAAACCTCCTCCTCCTTGCATCCTTGTCTCTCACTCAACCAGTACAGGATTTGTCCCAATTACTGTGGCACTTGACAAAGCTGCTTCTGAACTAAAAGGTAAGGATTGGTATATGTGAACATATTTATATAGTGCTGATGATGTGTGGATAGGTACAGTATTTATTTCATATTCTTTCATAAAAAAACCATTCAAGCTCATAACATTCCTTTGAGGTAGACAGACCCAGAACCCCGACAACCCCCTTCCCTAAAGATGTCTTACAAACACTGGCTTAGTTACATAGTTGCTGTTGAAAAGTTTAAGGCCTTCTATCATTTCTTTAAGACATATTTGTTATCATCAAGCTCACAAGGACAAGGCATATAAAAAGCAATCAGTATATTTTTGGTTCCTCTTGTCATGTGCAAGTAACTTTAAACACAGAAAAGAGGTAGGAGTTCCAGAAATAACAACTTATAAATTACAGAACAAACTTAATGTAAGACCTTAATACTTTTAAATTACATACAACACACATTATATCAAAATCCTATAAGATAAAGAAATGTTATATCATATATAAAGGTATATAGGACCATATATAATACATTACCATATAAAATATAGTGTGTATTATTATAATATAATATAATACAATATAAATATTGGATATACCCATGGCAATTACCATGTATTTCTAAAACAGAAGCATTTTCATTGACAATGAGACAGAATCTGTGGAATCAGAATGGGCTTTGAAAATTAAATCAAGCAATAATGTTTAATAACATTTGATAACAAAGCTTACTTAATAGGATTCCTCTAAATTTGAACATGTTCATATTTATGGAGCTCCTACATGTACTAGGTACAGTTTGGTTATGGTGGACATAAAAGGGGGCTGGTACACATGAGCACCTGTTCATATGAAGCATACATTCTACCATTTAAAGATATATTAAAAAGTTACTAAAAGTAAAGTATGCCATATGTCATTGTGCTAAGGAGATAACAGAGCAAAGAAGAGTACAAGGAAACCTGATCCAGTAGACTAGAAAGGAGGATTGACGAGTTCTGCTTAACTAGAGTGGCAAGAAAGAACTTGTTCCTATGAGCTACATTCTACATTCTCATTACAAAGAGTATTTGTCATTCCAGTTTTTCCTCAGATGACCAGTGAAAGGATGAAATACAGAGGTTGTATATTTACCTGCAGTTGGTATGCAGCATCTACTATACAATTGAGTTGTTCCATGGCTACCTGTCTGTCTCTTGTATTAGAACTGGAGAATATTAGAGGTCATAAGTTACCACATGACTCTGTTATAAGGCAAATTAACTCTCATATTTTATAAGGAATAAAATGGTTTATATTATATAGTTGTTTACTATCACATGGCCAAACAGAGGTCCAAGTGTTGCCCAAGAACTTGAGTACCTAGATTCTAGTTACAATGCTAAAAATACTTGTAGCTTAGAAAAATTTAAATTATAATTACTTTTATAATAAGTATACTCATTATTACTAGTGATGGACATGAGGAGCACACGAGAGATTCTATCTATATGTTTGAGAAGAATGAAAGCTACTAGCATGCATCAAAGAGTGAATGTGCAAGGGAAGGTCATGGAATCCTCTGGCATCTGTACACATGCCACTAGAAACACATTTAGTCATTGGCCTAATATTAACAAATATATAATAATGGGAGACAATTAATGATTTAAAGCAGATGCACAATTAATATATAGTGTGTTATTTTTCAGTAAAAGGAGGGACTAAAAAAAAGGGGAACAAAAACTAACCAAATAACCCAGCTAATGTAGCACCAGTAAAAGTGCAAAGAAAAAGCTGCATGCAAGAGGGAAACCAGGGAATTTTAAGTAAGTGTGATCAAGCATTGTGTAGTAGATAATCTTAGAGGTATATATAGGTGGATGATAGCAGTGCCATTGAATGAGATAAGGGAAATGACATATTGTGAGCAGGATGACAAATTTTGACACTCAAGTTCCTCTGTCCCACTGTTAACTAATAGAAATATGGTTTTGTGGTTTTTGGAGTAAAACTATAGATTAGAGTGTTATTGATATAGAAGTGGTAACAGATGCCAAGGGACACAGGAGAAGGAGAAGGAGGCAGGAGTGAAGCAACGTCAACACTGAGATACCTGGGGAAAAGAGGGATGAAGAGTTGTGAAAGGTTATCAGGCCACCTAAAAAATGCAGAACTAAAGAGCATCCTTCCAGTTACTACACCTCATAAGGCTGCTCCACATGTGGTGGAGTTCCATTTTTCTCCCTTGGGAATATAGAGAGATAGTGAAGTTCTGGGCTGCTCTTCCAGTTTAAATGCCTCCAAGTGTCAAACTAAGATTTTCTAGCAAACTTTTCATCTAAAATAGTCATTTAAATATGAAGCAGAGAATAAAATGGGAAACATTCTAAGGGAAACCTTTAAGGTGAGTGAATCCACTTGCTCTTGATTTTCCTGCATCTAAGAAGCACCCTTCTGTTCATCACTGTGAATCATATTACATATGTTCTGTGAGAGGCTCTATGGAAATAATGCATCTAAGCCAGGGTATATTTCTTCGAGTAAACTGTTACTCTGAACCACTTTTAGCTTACAGAGGTGTACTTTACCCAGTTTTCCTGTATTATCATCTTATAACCACGGAATATTGGTTACAACTAGTAGTGAAGATGTTTATATATAACTGTCCATGTTCTACCATCTGCCTATCAATATCATTTTTCCAATTCACACACCAATACACACTAGGAACCTAAATTCTTTGTCATATATTCTTAGTCTTTTCTGACTTGTGATAATTTCTCAACAGACAGACAGACTTACTGGCAGGCAATATTACATTTTTTTTTTTCAGATAAAGATATTGGCTTATAAACCCTACCAGAACAAGTTCCTGCTACAGCAGAAATGACATGAATGTCTATATACTGAGTTCCAAATATAAAGGAACATAGCAACACCTCTTCACATTTTGCTCTGGAGGCCAGGCAGGGAGGTTAATTATGTTCAAGGGATTAGGTCTGGTTGGATTTAAAAAAAAAAAAGAAGGAAAGAAAAACACATGGAGACACTTGGATAACTGAAGCTCTCAGAGACCCACAGGTACTCCTCCATTCCAATGGATAAGTCTTAAATTTCATTTTCAAATGAGGTACTTTTCCAAATAAGACATTTATGATATATGATTACAGTATGCAAAATAAAGCCATCATACAAATATGTATACCTAAATGTAATATGGGTAATTAATGCCTGTATATAGCCTAAAATACACAGTACTTGCTGATGTGTAAGGTCAGTGTACGTATAAGCATGAAAGAGTTTAAAAGAAGGACAATCTATATTTCTTAACACAGGCCCCAGGCCTCATGGCAGTGGAGAATTACAATCCAGACATAATTAAAGAACACAAGACTCTCCTAGGTTAGTGTGGTAGGATAGTTACAGGTCATCCTGGGGTACAGAGTGATGTTCCTAGTTCAGTAAAACAAAAGAAATATATGTCTGTGTAGATATAAAAATATACCAGCAATTGAAGTACTCGAATCTACTGTCCTGCAATACCAGTAAATGCCTTAAGCAGACATATCCTGTCATTTCAGTGTCTTTTTTTTTCTTTTTTTACATGTAAATTTCTCCATTCCCAGTTTCCCCTCCAAAAAACAAAGAAACAAACAAAAACAACAAAAACAAACCCCTGTTGCCTCCCACTTCCCCATGCCTGCCACCCCGCCCTCTCCCACTTTCTGGCCCTGGCATTCCCCTACACTGGGGCACAGAACCTTCACAGGGCCGAGGTCCTCTCCTCCTATTGATGATTGAATTTGCAATCTTCTACTATACATATGCTGCCTGAACAATCAGACCCCTCCATGTGCAGTCCTTGGTTGGTAGTTGAGACCCTGGGAGCTCTGAGGGTACTAGTTAGTTCATATTGTTGTTCGTCCTAAGGGGCTGCAAACACCTCAGCTCCATTGGTCCTTAAATTGTAGACTTATTCCTGCTTCATTCAAAAAACGTGCGCACCATCTTTTTTGGTGCTTGGACTCACAACATTTAATGCTTCCTACTGAATAGTATGGTTTAGATATAAAGTGTTTAATCATTTGAGCAGTAGAAAGTAAGTGTTGTTTAAGGAGCATTCGTATCAGAGGTCATCCTGATAATGAATTATTCAAGACCCCATTACACAGAAGGAGTACTGTCCCATGAAAGCAAAGCATTAGAGTCACATGAATAAGAGAACCCTCCTGAATAGGAATGGGACTTGAGGGCAGATGAGTTTGAAATAAAGATAATTCATGGGAGTTTTCTTCAATTAATCTCATATTCTAGATAATAAACTCCTTCAGACTAAAAAGAAAATTGAATCTAAATACAGCAAAGTTCAATGTTGTATGGTACACAGCCTAAGTTCAAGAGCACTTGTATCCCGTTTATAATTAAAATTTTATTTTGCAGCAGGATCTTGTACCTCCTGTTATAAATTGATGACAAATTTATCTTTATAAATTATAAGGGAATCAAGTGGAAAAATGTGTTTTATTGGAAAAGAGAAGCATAAAGGATTATTTCTTATACTTCATATAGATATGTTAGGAATAAATCTTTAAAAGCTGTCATGATCTCATGCTGTGGTAAAAGGAAGGATGTGGGGGTATTATATTATTTTCTTTTTAATGTTTACTTCTTTGTAATTGATCAAATTAAAAAATGTACTCAAAGTTTAAAAAAATCCAATAGAAACTCACAGAAACTACTTCCTCAAATTGAATACATGGTAATATAATAGTAACCGACAATGAAATAGAAGAACCACAGCAATATGCTGGACCGAAGGTTACATGAATGTGATTTCTGGCTCAAAATAGGCTACTGTACAGAGCCAACACTTTTTCTTCTATGGCAATGTGAAATAATACACTTACGTAATGAGATGAAGGGAAATGAATGGCGAAGACATTGTGACAAGGCATATGATGACTGAGAGGACAAACAGAACTGGGATCCTGGGAGCATCAATCCAGTATACAAACTAGCAAATAAATGACTAAAGAGAGATTGGCAAGTACAACATGCAAACCCTGGACAGAGGGGTAATTCATAATCCCAGAGGAGAATGGACAAATTATGTTTCATTCAGCTATTCATAAAGGTGAAACATGTAAAAACCCATGAAATATGATTTCTGTACTTCTTGGTTTAATATTTTCAGACTACCCTTGGTCACAAGAAATTGAATGTGCAGACAAGGAATGTGCAGTTGATGGCAGCGTATTATCACTGTGCTTCACAGCCTGAATGACAGCTGTCTCAAGAAGTTTTCATCATGAGCAACATAGACTTCATCTCTCTCTCTCTCTCTCTCTCTCTCTCTCTCTCTCTCTCTCTCTCTCTGTGTGTGTGTGTGTATGTGTGTGTGTATGTGTATGTGTACGTATATAGGTACATGTACAGAAGTTGAATGTTTTCCTCAATCACCATCTACCTGACTTTCTGTAACAAGGGCCACTCTCTGATCCTGGAGCTCACTGTTCAGCCACACAGTCTGGCCTAGATTCACCTGTTTTTGCCCCGTTAGTGCTGGGATTATAGATGCATTATCAATATAACCTTACTTTTACATGTTATTGGGGATTTCATTTAGGTCTTCATGCTTGTGCACTTATCTGAGCTATCTCCCCACTCACTAAGTATAATATTTAAAATACTAAAACAATAATCATCTTCCCCATTATAAGCTTCTCAAACTGCCACAGGTCCACTGAAACAGAGGAGCCTCGGAAGAAGCCATCCCTACATATTCACACCATTCTAGCATGCTGAATATTTAAATTGCAAACAAATAAAGAGTCAGTACAAAAAGATGTCTCTGATCTTCACAATTCCTCTTAAAAGTAAACGTACAGTCCCTGTGTGATAGAGGCAAGAGCTTATTCTCAAAGGTGGGAAGACCAAGAGTGCCCTGCATGGTATTGGTTGAAGTAATAAAATATTTCTGTGCATAACTGAGTCATTTTTCCATGATTAATACTACTTGTCCATTCCACGGCTAGGAAAGCACATCCATGCCTTGCTCGGCATTCATTGAGGAAGCTTCCTCCTGAAGTAGATGGCAACAAATACAGACCCAAAGCCAAACATCGTGCAGAGAGTGAGAGATCTTGGACCATACAGCCTTAAATGGGATGCTTTCATGAAATTTCTCCCTTTAGGGTTCAGGGAGTCCTGTGGAAGGCCAGGCAGAAAAAAGCGCTAGAGCCAAAGTGGGTGGAGGACACCTAAAAACAAGGTCCCTTTAAATCAACAGGATCAAAGCACATAACTCACAAAGACTGAGGCAGCATGCACAGGGCCTGTGTGGGTTTGATAGAGACAGGGGGTCCAAGAGCTGAAAGGAGAAATGGACACATGCCTTCATCCCTAACCAGAAGCTAGCTCCAATTGCAAAGGAAAATCAGAGCTGCCTCATTAGAGAAACTATGCTTAAGGGCAGTCCCATGCCCAATAGTAGGTGGCTGCCACAAAATGAACTTAATGGCATCTTTGTCTCATAATGCTCAGGCAGGGTATTGTTTTAACCCTACAGGTCCTTTGTATAAACAATATGGCTTCCATATTGTGTTTTTATGGGATTCTTGTGTGTGTCCTTTTGCACTATATGTGTTTCTTATACTTTTTCTCTGGCTTCTTTTCCTGGTAGTTTTGTCATATTCTGATTTATTTACTTGTTTTGTTTTACCTTATTGTATTTTATCATTACTCATTACATGCATGTTTGTTTTCTAATGGGAGGCAGGCAGGTCTGGATCCAGATGGAAGGGGAGGTGGGAAGAAACTGGATTGGGGTGGGGAGAGAAACCATAATCAGAATGAAACTAAAATCAGTATGAACAAAAGCCATTTTTAATTTAAAACAACCATTCTTTGTACAGTCTGTTACTTAAGTAACTGGTTCTAAATGCTATGTTGGAATTTCATATTTCTACAGTGATTCTCATGCTATCCAAAGTCTGTATTAAATAGATGTGTGCTTTTCTTCTATTAATTCAGCTCATATTAATTTACTCCTCAGTCCTATCTAAGACCCTGAAGAAGGGCCATGGTATTTTCATACCTTCCCCAGGTTATCTGTCCTTACTTCGTGGTGCAGAAATTTTAAACTTGCTTTCTTCCTTTGCTGCTTTGCTCCTATTCACTCGTCACAGCCTCTCAGATAAACCTTCCATTAACATCAGACTCACCAAATATACAGAGTACCTCTTTATGCATTAAGTCTCTAATACCTGCACCTGACACCAACTTCTTCGTTGGATAGTAGAGATGGGAAGAAAACCAAAATCCTTTAAAGTGTTCAAAGTGCCCTAGAGGAGAAATAATGGGTAATATGAAGATGAGGAGGAACAGACCCTTGTCTATGTGATCACAGAGGAAAACCTGATGAATCAATCAAGTATAGTTGAGACAAGAAAAAAACAAAACAGGTTTTCAAGCAAAGGGACAGCCATGTAAAATTGCCTGGGGACAGAAAGGGGACGGAATATAGTAAGTTTTAGTATCATAAAAAAAGAGCCTTGAAGTACAGGATTGATGACACAGGCTTGGAACATTCCAGAGGCTGTGACCACTAGGGCAGGCATGACTGCATTTTTCCTCCACACCAATGTTCATGCCACACCACCACCCAGCTACAACCCTTTCGGCACACAGCACAAAGAATCCAGGCTTTTTCCTCTGAACCAAGGTCCCATCTCTCCCAGCAGCAGCAGACCTAGGACTGGCAGAACTGAAAGACAAGGTCATTGCTATGTATGCATTCTGCTGGTCCTCTAGCAGGTGCCTCATTCAAAACTCCTCACTGACTGGACTTAATAATAATATTTAATATAATTGCTATAATTATTATTATTATTATTATTATTATCATTATTATTATCATTTGCTTATTTTGAAACTTTTTTTTCAGATCACTTTCTTTACCCTAGTCTGTGAGTTTTCCGTATCTGGAGATCTTGTTGAATTTAGATAAAACAGTTTCTTTTAAGAAACAATGATTGTATTATAGATACTATCAATTATACAAAAATGGGACTTGTATAATTACATTCCTACTTTTAATAGTATTAACAGAAATGCTTGAAAAAGAGACACAATTGCAAGTATTTATAATATTTTCTTAATAAACTCAAAATCAGCTATATATGGTTAATTGCCATATATGGATAATTCTCAATTGGCTGTTTTCGTTTTTACTAAACAAATATTAAATTATAGCAATTTACTGCTGGAAGTAGCATGAAATATTTGGCATAGTTCAGCAAAGCCACAACAGAGATGAGAAATGTTCACTGAATTGCTTTCTTGTGTCTGCACATTGAACTATTTGCCAATTATGACAGTTAACAAGGTTTTCTTCAAAGGGAAAAAAGGATTTATTCCCCAAGTTAAAATTTATGTCCTGGAGTAAATCTCTGAGGGACCACACTCCTGGGGAATAAGTTCTTATTAGAGTTGCTTCTCCTAAAACCACACTACCCTGGCAGAAGGCTACTCATTGTGTGTTTTGAATAAATAATCCAGTGGATCTAGCCCACTCCCCATTCATGAAAGCAGGCAAGGGACTCATCCTCTTTTGCTTTCCTTGAGTGGTATAAGAAAGAGATTCTGGGAGTAAAGAAGGCTCATGGTGAAAAAGAATGAGAAGTCCTTCACAACTTTACCTCCCTTCTCTGCTGCAAAGGTTAACAGATGCTAGGAGTAGCTAAGACATCAAGGAAGCCTTGTGAAGAGAAAACCACAGAGCATGTGAATATAAATCATGTCAACAGAGTGTGGACTGCTCTGAGGCATGCTTGCAGGCTACCCTACTGCAGTAAACTAGTGATACAACATTGGCATGCATTTGCCAATGCTTGTGCTACCCAAAGCTCTCTAATGATACAGTGATTTACAACGATGTTCCCTTGGTATGAAATTATACAATTAATAATGCATATTGGTTTAAGTTACTGCTTTTGCCACAATAAACAATAAAATATTTCATTCAATGCTTCTGTTATATTTCTAGGTGTTTATTGAAACAAAAACCTAAAATAAATTTTATACCACTTCAACAGGTACTGAAAATATACAAAATACAGGCTGTGTACTAATTAATTTAATTGAACATTTGAGTGACAGATAAAAAAAATTGTTAAAGAATAAATAAATGCAAATCAGTAGATACTTTCTCCAGCGAAGAAATAATAAAGGTGATATTTTATTTTTTTGTTTTTATTAATCAAATTGCTATTTTTATTTTCATGGTAGCATAAACGATATTTAGTAGTATTCTACATTTGATTTCAATCTTCCTTTCTCTCTGCTTCCCTCTGTGGCTTAAAGTTAAAGGGGAGGGCTATGGAGGCATCTATGATCTCACATCATAGAAAACATTACTAATGCAGCCAGCACATCACTAAGACACCATCACTAGTTTATTTGGCAGTGATGACTCATGGGCCAAATCAAAACCATATCTGTTTTCTATATAAAATACACAACAGTTAAGCAGAAATATTTCAAAACATGTGTGGCTCTATCTGGCAACAGTGTGTGAAAATGATGACTCAATGATTCCTTGAGGAAGGCACAGAAACTTGTTTGAGTTAATTTACCCATGGCTTAGGTCACCTATTTATACCATGTCACTCTAAGTCATCAATATTTGTGTTCTTTTATCTATGCACAAGGCCGTCTGTCTGGGTTACAGATATATCATGGCCTGGTTTTCCCACTGTGCAAAAGTGCCTGAGGGGGCGGAGTCAGAAAGTGCATTATGCACTGCTGTTTCCCATGCATACGTGTCGAGAACGTGTCACAATTCCCTGCATCGATTTTTTAATGAGAAAGGGTGAAATGTGGGCTCTTGCCCCCTTTGCCTCAAGAGTGGAAAGCAGAAAGGAAACTGCCCTCAGATCCAGGACTGTGGATGCCTCCTGCAGAGAGGATGCCTGACTACCTCAGATCAAAGACTTTCTCCCTTGCCTTTGAAGTACCTTTTCCTCTGGTCTCGTGTTGATGTTAAATGGCTTGGTATCAGGTTGCCTTTAGGTTTCAATATTGCCTCTGGTTATTTAAACTGGGGGCTCTTCTAGTAAACACATACCTCTCTTGATGCAGCTACCTGGTGTCTGTGTCTTTTCTTTTCTCTCTTACCCGCTTGCGTTCATAGGTACCCAAAAATCTCCAGTCCAAGAAGCATCCAGCAGAAGTGAGGGTCTGCCAGCCGGCTGGACCCCACTACATATGCTGGATCCCACTACATGCACCCTCAATAACATATCTGCAGCTCAGTCCAGATTTACATGATACACCAAAAAAGGAAATTCACAATTAACACAGGAGTAAATAACTACTTAGACTCTTTTGTATCTCAACTAACAAGAGTCTCCCCTTTGGTAGGCATGGATCTTACCTGCAGTTCTTTTTCCTCTATCTTCCTTTGGAGCACTTGAAGACACTTGGTAAAGTCAGTGTGGTCTTGGTCAGGAGTTGAAATGATATCACAGCCCTATGTGTTGTAAACAAAGAATGTTGAGAATTAAGATTTTAGTCCATAATCAAAAGGACAAACTCTAAAATTAAAGACAGCCTATCATTAGAGAAATCCTAGGAGGCCAGTACTACCTCCTCATTAGAATCAGCATCATTATCTTCATATCTTTTTTCTTTCACATAAAGGGACACATCAAGAATAAAGTTACAATTATGAGTTAATTATGTCAATTATTTTTCCTAAGGGAAGTACATATTTTAACATGTAATCCGTCCTTCAGAGATACTAATGTGATAACATTCAAGACTAACATAAGAATTTTATACTTGTATAATCAATTATACTTATAATGAAATTACCTGGATTAAAATGAAAGTATTTCTTTAAAAACTCTAATTAATTTAGGCAGACTATATCACTTCATTACATGAATGGAAAAACTAGCATTGATATTGAAGAAGTGATTACATTTTATACTTTAGGTACAATCTGTCTTGTAAGATTCTTTTATAGTCTTACACATGTGAGCAGTAGCAGAAAGAGCTTCCAGCGTGCACATATGAATTATCTTTGAGACAATATGGGGTGAAGTTATAACTTCTTTGCTTTCTTTATAACATGTCACCACCTGCAAGACAACTAAGCCCATTCTAAAGGACAAAGCCATGAGAGGGAACCTTACCATCTCTTGTGAACTTAGATGGCAAAAGGATCTGTGCTTTAAAAAGACATCTTCTTTCCCAGTGTCATACAGAGGTAAAGGTGCATAAAATCAGAATAGGGTGGGAGTCCATACTTCTTAATTTAGAAATGAAACAATTCTCAGACTCTGACAAGGAGCTGAGTAAGGGAAAGTTAAACATAATCTAGTGTATAGGAGTTGTCATTTAAAGAGTTTTCAAGGATACAAAACACCCATATGGACTCCTAAATTATTCTAAAAACCATCCTCAGTAGATTTAAGGCTTCTTCTTTTACCTCAAGGTCTCTTTAAATATGTCAAGCCCAACCTGTGCTTTATTCATTTATGACTTCCTCACAATGGAGTGACCAGTGAAAAAAATTAATTTCTCACTATTCAGAAATATATGATAATCTAAAAGGCATATATGTCATCTTTACAAGATCAAAGACATAATTTCCTGATCCTAAAAGAATATTGAAATTTGCTATAATCGCCAAGCAAGGGCATGAAGAAGCAACTGATCTAAAGTTAACAGTCTTAAAAAGAAAGACATATGCAAGTCACTTAGGGATATTAAAAGAGTGACAGATAAGGCTGTCACCAAATATCATGATATGGAGAACTCCCTGAGGGTAGGAACTGTGTTTCTTTCTGTACTGGCACCTGCCTGCTATATAGCAAGTGTCTAATAAATATTTACATGAATAATAAATGTCTAATAAGTATTCTATGTAGCACAGGAATATATTACTTAATAAATATATGAAATATATATAAATATATAGACTTTATAGAAATCTGCATTGGCAATAGACTGGGACAGTGTCTTCTTGCTAAACATACCACATTTATTTACCAACTGAGATTTTGTCTTTCTTTTTAAAATTGTGACAACAAAACAACCTCGTAAAAGAAAAAATAAACCTAAACAGGCAAACAGCAGTAGATGATTCACAGATGAGTCTACCCTCTTAGTTACCCTCACACAACCAGCCCAAAGCTATAAAGACAATGTTAGAGGAGCAGAACAGAATCTAGAATCATCACTGCAAATTTTTACAGATTAAGAGATCACAATTGCCCTGATGACTCTCGTCACCTGTATAGTAATATAAAAGGGGGGGGCATAAATTTGCATAGATAGAAACGTTGTGATTGCTCCCATAAAAGGACATATTTTTAACTTTTTGAAACCAAAAGGCCTTTAAAATTCCTTGAATCATCTCAATGAGAATGATACTTAAATTAAAAATGCCATCTCTGCAAGTTGGAAACAGTTAATTAACCAGGGCTAGAAAGTCATGCATCTTGAAGATAAACCACTTCAATAAGACAGCATAATTCCTAATTACATTGTAAATATTTATCAACATACATAAAGATAAGTGTAGTTCTCACTTCAAATCAAAGAAACTTCCCTTTGCAACAGATGGAAACCATTAGAGACCACAACTGATAAAAATGCAGAGAACAAGAAATTTCCTAGTGCTTAGTACCTACTGATACAGACGTGTGTGTGCGTGCACACGTGTACGCACACACACACAAACACTCATGTACCACATACACACACAAAATCAGTACTCCGTACAGGTTTTGCAGAAGAGGACGAGAAAATATTTTTTTTAATTATTGATTTAAGTTTTATTGTACTATGATGAGAAAAGATACATGATTTCAACTTATCTGAATTTGTTAAAATTTAAAAACATATTTTAAGTAAATAGAATTAAATCATATTCTTGTTTCCTTTTTGTACGCCAACTCCTCCCAGAGACCCCCCTTCAATACCTACAATACCTTTTTTGTCATATTCTTTAAAATTTATAAAATATTATAACAATAAAAATGAATATTATGAAAGTTGTTTGATATAAAACAACAATCAATTTAACAGTCTTACATAGATGCTTGTCTACAGCAATACTGAAAACACATACATTTTTCTCAATATAAATTTTAAATAACTCCAAATATGTTTTTATATTTTAAAATAATACATCACTACTAGTATTTTCCTAAATGAACATAAATATATAAAGTCTTTTGTTTGTTGGGTGGTTTGTTTTGTATTTAGTAGAGCTTAGCATCTTGGCTCTTACTGTCATAAAAGCCCAAAATAAGAACAATTTTTAGGGTGGTGGTGGTGCATGCCTTTAATCCCAGCACTTGAGAGGCAGAGGCAGGCAGATTTCTTGAGTTTGAGGCCAGCCTGGTCTACAG
>NW_022196903.1:38423145-38441413 GCF_008632895.1 Mastomys coucha
TTTTCCATGCCTGCTTTTAGGTAAAAGTTATACATTATACATTCTACGATTCTCCAGCCTTTCAGTAATAAGTGTGTACTTCAATGACCCTCACATCACCAAAGGATTTTACGTCCATCGTAGCTAAGCTGAGAGTTGACAGTTCTGTTGCACCAAGAAATGAATTGTAGGGCAGGATTTTTGGATACAGACTTCCTGCTATGGTCAAAGCTATTTGACTTGAGTGAGTAAATTTATTCTCAGCCCACAGAGAACATTCATTTAAGAAATGGTGTGTGTATTAAGAATGGTCTATCCATAGAGTCATTCACCAAGTGTTTCAATGAACAATGGTTCTGCTTCAAGGTTGGCACAGAGATTAGGTGAGGGTAAGAATCTGGTTCATTGGCTGTGATAATTTGGAAAAGCATTCATCTCAGAGAAAGAGTAATTTATAAAGGCCTCTTCTTCAAACTTGACACAATAGTTACAAACATCAAGCAAAGCATTCAGTCTCACTCTTTGTTGTTCTCTTACAAGCCCCTCCCAAATTAATTATTTACATTTCTTTTGGCTGTATAAATACTTTTGAAATATTTAAGCTGTTCTGAAAACCATAGTATAGTGTAAAAACATGAAATAAACAATACTACTAAAAGAGAGGCTGAGATAGGAGAAGCAAGATTTCAAGACCCTTATGTTGTACACAGCAAGACATTGTCAGGTACAAACAAGCTGAAAGTGTATATGGATTGTACAATACTGGACCTATTTCTCCAATTACAAAATTGGAGAGACCATTGGATGATAGTCAACACATTTCTAATTCCTCATATTTTTGGATTTCAATCGATTGGGATATGTTGGTAATATTAATTTTCATATTAAGATATTAAAAAAGTAATTGTTATGTCCTGTTGTTTTTGTTGTAAGAGGTGGAATTAGGTTTGTGTGGGTTTGTTGAAAGATTATTTTCTTGCTTCTTCTAGGGTATAGTTTTGCTCCTTATGTTGGTGTTTTCCATCTATTATCCTGGACTTGTGAATTTTTTTTTTAATGAATGAGGCAATTTATTAACCCAGCATCTTTTGTTCTAATGCTTCTTGTTGGTAGCTGCCACCTGTCCAGCGATCCTGTCCAGATCTCTCTGTCCCTGAGGTGTTAGTTTGTGGCCCCCAGCTTGGTCCTTTTCCACCATTTTCAGCCCTTCCAGGGCTTGGAGGACCCGGCGGGCCACACTCTTAGAGCCTCTGCTGAAGTGGATGGGCCTGACACCACTTCTCTGCCATCCCTCATAGATCTTGGTCATGGAACCAACCCCTGCACCACCAAGGAGGTACAGGTGCAGTGATGTGGAAGCAGCTCCTGTGTAGAACCAATCCTCATTGTAAAGGGCAAACTCTTTATATTTGGCCAGCTTGACTGTGTCCACCCATTGAGGGACTTTCAGCTTCCTGGACTTTTTGAGGAAGGCTGCCAGAGTTATGAAGAACTGCTGATTAACACCTTTTACAGTAACTTCAGGCATCCTGAGGCCTCCATGCTGCCAGTCAGGGAAAAGAACATGTAGAAAAATATTCTAAGAATGAAAGGAACACGAAATTTGTTGTGACATATGTCTCCTATCTCCTAGAAATGTCAGCAAAGCTACACACTCATCAAATTTCATTAATGTGACTGCCTCAACAAGGCCTAAACAATGATGACTCCAATGGACAAGATAATATGGAAAATGGAAAGTTCAAAGGGCCTGAATCTTAGACAAATACTGAGAGAAGAAGAAATAATTTACTCCACGGAAACTACCCAAAAGCACTTATCTAATATTAAGTGATCCGCCTTGAAGTCGTGTGTGTGCGTGTGTGTGTGTGTGTGTGTGTGTGTGTGTGTGTGTGTATACTTGTATGTATAAATGTGGGAACAATGATTTAAAAAAAGAACATGAATTTGAGACAGAGCAAGGCAACTGAGGACAAAAGACTTGGATGACTTGAGCTGCATCTAAGCTGACAGCCTGCATCCTGCAGTCTACTTTCCACCATATCAGAAAGTTGAATGCAAGCTGCAAATGGAGGGAAGTAAGAAGATATAAAATAAAGAGGGATATATTTGGGGGGATTATAGAAGTATGTTTAAGTATATCCTATGAAATGAATGTGATGAAACTACATTGTATACAGAATATAATATATATATATATATTCTCTGAATATATATTTGCATATATGTATGTATGCTTACCCCCCTCAACACAGTGACTTAATTGTTTCTAAAGTACCCTAGTAACAAAGCAAACCTAGTAGAAGAGAAGTAGGAGACAGAAGAGTAAGATGGTACTTATGTAAATTATCCACCAGTCCCATGTGTCTTTAACAGACCGGGAGATACTTAACATGTTAAACAAAAACTAACTTGACAAAGTCAGAAGCACCAGGGCATTGAACAGTTTTCACTGATTTGATATTTTCTTTATTAAAAATTTAAAACCCTCATGACATCCTATACCCCAAACTTAGAAGAAAAGGCCATGGTGCTCAGCATTAGAAGGACTTAAGTTTTTAATTAGTAGTCTGCAAGATTAGTTTTCTTGTAGCAATACATACATTTTAACTAGAAAAGCACTGAAAAACCCACAAGGTTAAAACTACAATGACCTTAAATTGTCTCAAAGTTCTTCTGCTTTTGGTGGAAACTGCATTATCATTGATTTTTCCCTGGTTTCATAAAAAGCAGGGCCTCTTAAAGCTAGAAAATATTACTATTTTATGAGCCAGCAGGTGGCTCCAATTTCACACTGCATATACTTATATTTGATTTTTTTCTCTTTTAAGAAGTTGATACTTATATAACTTAATTCTATTAAGTTCCCTCTATGAATATGTTACTCTTTCAAGCTGGATTGTGATTTTTTTTAATGTTATATTTCATTAATTGTAGTTCTCCTTACTTAAAACAGAAACATCTGGGCTCATGCCACAAAGTTCAGCATATGTTAGTTCAAGGTTATCCTGATTTTGTTCTAACCAAAAATAATATTTTGAAGATGTGGAGCCACAGTACTGACGTGGACTCTTCTAATGTCCCAAACACTAGAGAGAAAAGCAAGAGGGAACGAAGAGCAATCACTTTAAAAATTCTGTTCTAGCTTCTGAGTTGACAATAATCTCATTCATCAAGTATCTCTCAACCTATAAAAACAAGTGAGAAAAAGTTAAATAAACTTAAATATAAGTTACCATATAACTACTGTTTATGTTTAGGGCTTATAATATCTCTGCAGCTCTGTCAATTTACTGCAGTCTGAGGAGGAGGGTAATAGCTCTCTTCTGACATGCTTAGTGTGCATGAAAACCAGTGTTAAAGATGGAAAAATAAAGTCTACAATTATTATTATTATCATGTAAAGAAGGGGTCTACTAGATAATAAGAACAAAGGTCCAGCAGAAATAAAACATGAACACTAGTAGCATAAATTACTCATGAACATCAAGCAAAGTATTCAAGTCTCACTCTTTGTTCATCTCTTACAAGCCACCTCTTACAAGTTAATTGTCTATATTTCTTGTGGCTGTATAAACTTTTGAAATATATAAGCTATTCTAAAAACCATAGTATAGTGTAAAAACATTATATTAACAATCCTACTAATAGAGAGGCTGAGATAGGAGAAGCCTGATTTCAAGACCATTATGTGGAACCCAGCAAGACACTGTCATGTACAAACAAGCAGAAACTGTATATGGATTGCACAATGTTGGACCTATTTCCCCAATTAACAGTTTAGAGAGGCCACTGGATGGCAGCCAACAAATTTCTAATTCCTCATATTTTTGGATTTCAATCGATTAGGATATGTTGGTAATATTAATTTTCATATTAAGATATTAAGAAAATATAATTGTTAGTTTCTGTTATTTTTGTTGTTAGAGGTGGAATTTCTAAATTTCTAAACATAGAAAATGCAATATACAGCAAACCAGTAGCCACCTCAAACTAAATGGAGAGTAACTTGAAGCAATTTCACTAAAACCAGGAGTAGACAAGGCTGCCCACTCTTTCCCTACCTATTGAATGTACTACTCTAAGTCCTAGCCAGAGCAATTAGACAACAAAAGGAAGTCAAAGGGATACACTGGAAAGGAAGAAGTCAAAATATCACTATTTGCAGATGATATGATAATATACATAAATTCCACCAGAGAACTAAACTTGATAAACAACTTCAGCAAAGTGGTTGGGTATAAAATTAACTCAATCAAATCAGTAGCCTCCTCTACTCAAAGGATTAAAAGGCTGAGAAAGAAATTAGGGAAACAACATCCTTCACAATAGTCACAAACAATATAAAATACCTTGGTGTGACTCTAACTAAGCAAGTGAAAGTTTGTATGACAAAAATTTTAAGTCTCTGATCAAAGAAATTGAAGAAGACCTCAGAAGATGGAAAGATCTCTCATGCTCATGGTTTGGCAGGATTAATATAGTAAAAATGGCCATCTTGCTTAAAGAAATCTACAGATTCAATGCAATCCCCATCAAGATTCCAACTCAATTCTTCACAGAGATAGAAAGAGCAATTTGCAAATTCATTTGGAATAATCAAAATCCCAGGATAGTGAGAACTATTCTCAACAATAAAAGAACTTCTGTTGGAATCACCATCCCTGACCTTAAGCTGTACTACAGAGCAATAGTTGTAAAAACTGTATGGTATTGGTACAGAGAGGCAGGTAGATCAATGGAATAGACTTGAATACCTAGAAATGAACCCACACACCTATGGTCACAATCTGTGACAAAGAAGCTAAAACCATCCAGTGGAAAAAAGACAGCATTTTCAACAAATGGTATTGGTTCAACTGGCAGTCTAGCATGTAGAAGAATGCACATTGATTCATTCTTATCTCCTTGTACAAAACTGAAATCCAAGTGGATCAAGGACCTCTACTTAAAACCAGATACACTGAATCTAATAGAAGAGATAGTGAGAAAGATCCTACAACACATGGGCACAGGGGAAAATTTCCTGAACATAATACCAATTGCGTATGCTCTAAGATCAACAACCAACAAAAGGGATCCCATAAAATTGAAAAGCTCCTGAAAGGCAAGAGACACTGTCTATAGGACAAAAAGTTAAGCAATAGTCCTGGAAAAGATTTTTACCAGTCCTACACCAGAATGTTATGGCAGTGAGGCAGGGAGTATGTAGGTGAGTGGGGGAACACCCTCATAGAAGGGAGGGGGATAGAATAGGGGGTCCTTGGAGGGGAAACCAGGAAAGGGGATAACATTTAAAATGTAAATAAATAAAATATCCAATTAAAAATATTGATTTTTGTCATTCAGACAAATGCAAACAAAAATCATATTGATACACATCTCCTACAAGTCACATGAACAAAAATAAAATGGTGTCATAATAGAGCAGTTCCACATTTTGAGAGTTAAAAAGAATGAACATCAAACATAGAAGCACAGATACAGCTTATGTTCTCAGGTAAAGACCCACTAATGTATAACTTCATACAACTCACAGGAACTCTTTTAGACCACTGTGGACACCAAGGCCACAAGGGTTATGTCTACTATGTAGAATGGAAGAAAAATAGAGTATGGCTTGTGTATACTCTCCCATAGACATGAAACCATGTCTACTTCCCACAATACTTCACACAACTTAAATCCCACACAAGTGACTGCTTTGCACACTATCTTAGTGTAAGATAGGGTCAAAGTCTGTATGTGTTCTTTATGGAAGTAATTCTTTTGTTCTGAACTAATTTCAATTCTTGATTGTTTGAACCCTGAATGCAAACCCAGCTATGTTTATGGTAACAAGTTATACTAATTATTGTTATGTATTATTAACACTTTTTGTTAAAATAAAATGAAATATAAGACATTGAAAATTTATATATTTAGCAATGAAACAAAGCTATTTTGAGTTTTATAGGCAAATGTAATTAAGTTGGGTGGTAACTAGATTATATTTATGATTTTTATATATCTTGTGTATTTCATATAAGCATTTTGAAGTTAGTTAACATTTCTTAATAAATAAGGGTAGAAGAGTTGGTTAAGGTTTATAGTACTGCTGGCTAAAACAATCAACATCCTTCTTCCATCCTCCTGTACTAAAAATACAATCCTGCAGTGACAGGAAATTTTTTATGGAATTTTCTATTTTTTACATATAATTTTTGCTTTTATTCTTTTTTATTGCATATTTTCTTTATTTGCATTTCAAATGTTATCCCCTTTTCCAGTTTCCTCTCCCAGAAGCCTCCTATTCCCATCCCCCCACCCCCTGCTTCTGTGAGGGTGTTCCCCAACCCACCCACTTCCATCTCCCTGTTCTTGCATTTGCCTATACTGGGACATTGAACACCCTCAGGCCCAACAAGGCCATCCTCTAATATATATGTGGCTGGAACCATGGATCTCCATGTATACTCCTTGGTTGGTGGTTTAGTCCCTGGGAGCTCTGGAGACTGGTATGGTTGGTTCATATTGTTGTTCTTTCTATGGGGTTACAAACCACTTCAGCTCCTTCAGTTCTTTCTCTGTATTCGTCAGGGTCTGGCAGAACCTCTCTGGAGACAGCTATATCAGGCTTCTGATGCACTCTTTGGCATCTAAAATAGTGTCTGCATTTGATGACAGTATATGGGATTGATCCCCAAGTGGGGCAGTCTGTGGATGGCTTTTCCTTTAGTCTCTGTTCCATACTTTGCCTTCATATTTGCTCCCTTGAGTATTTTGTTCCCCCTTCTAAGATGCACTGAAGCATCCACACTTTGGTCTTCCTTCTTCTTGAGCTTCATGTGGTCTGTGAATTGTATCTTGTGTATTCTGAACTTTTGAGCTAATAACCACTTATCAGTGAGTGCATACCATGTGTGTTCTTTTGTGATTAGGTTATCTCACTCAGGATATTTTCTAGTTCCATCCATTTGCCTGCGAATTTCATGAATTCATTGGGGTTTTTTTGTTTGTTTTTTTGTTTTGTTTTGTTTTTGTTTTTTTTTGTTTTTTTGAGTACATCAGTATTTTCACTTGGTCATGGTATGTGAAAGCTCTTCAGACATCCCCTGTTATAAGACTCACAGTGAGTGCTTGAAAGCCTGGATAATGCTGAGCAGAAACACACTATGCTCTCCTGTGCATATTGTTGCTAAATTGCCATCCTCGGAGGAGATGTAAAGTAACATCTATACTTCCTCCCAAGGCCTTTCCAAAATTCACTCTTGAGAACCAATGATGTTATTGGGCTTACTTACATAGCATAGGTGATTACTTAGTATATAGGATTACTTAAAGGAGTGTGAGCAGCATCCCTGCCCCCAAATGGCTGTACTTAGAAAGCAGTATATCTGGATAACTTGTGTGGGGGCCACAGATCATTACCTTTTCCAATGTATTCACACTACAGATTTCACCTGCCAGTGGTTGCTGCCTCAGTTACCATGTCAGCTGCCAAGGATGAAGCAATAGAAATGGAGCACCTGCTCCTGTCTGTATATTCTATATATTAAAGGCTTTCACCCAGGTCACACAAAGCATTACAGATGGCAGGAGGCATCGGAATAGACAGAGAAGAACCTTGTGCCCTACACTTTAATTCTCTATGCAGGGGGTATAAACTGTCATCACCAGCCTGCTAGGATGATTTTGTACAAGGGGTCACCATTGAACTCATCAAGATAGATGTCTGTGTAAGAAATCATCATATGTAAATACACTCAAAGAGACTTATACAACATCTGATAAGTAATGAAGTTTCAGTAAATAGATAAATCATGCCCTGATAGCTACAGTTTAAGATGCATTGGAATCAACGAGAAGAACTTAGAAAAAAGTGGCCACAATAACTATAAATATTTCATGAAGTTTCTACACAAGAGATCACTCACATAAAATTATAGGTAAACCTGTGCCATGAGGTATGAAGTATTAAATAAATGTAAAACGGAAAGCATCAACAATAGTACTGACTAGGACTTGTTAGTTATCTAAATCTGCTGAATTAATAAGCTAACAAATATGTAAAGAAATATGCAAATTAAAGGCTGAAAGTAAAAGGAAGTATAAAGAACACAAAGAAAATGTATTGAAAATACGTTTAAAAACAGAGTAGTTGCTCAAACAAAGAACAATATCCATCCACATGTGGCTGGGGAGTCTTCACTTCTATGATTCTCCTACAAACCATCATCTCCAACAGCTCAATAATCTCTACCTGCAAAAACATCCAGACAACAGTCACCACTATTAAATCCCTACAGCACTCCCCACAGCATGACCAGCATCATCACAACTTCCACACCACTACTATTATTACTATCATTACCAGTTCATGGCTACCAGCAGCAGCACCATCTCTGTTGTCACTCACATTACTATGATCCCTACCACTATTATAACCACCATGAAGCTACCACTTCAGCATGGCAAGAAGCAAACCATGAAGTGCATGATGCTGTGTACAAAGCCTATGCATTTGCTATGGAGAAACAAAGTGAAAACAAACTTTTCTACCTTGAATTATATGATCCACCTTCCTAAAATTTCATAATCCTCAAATTGCCATAGGCACTCTTGAGTACACCACATACCTCAGCGCTGATGGAACTGCAGAGTGGGCTCTTAGGTGTTTATAAAAAATCCACATTAAATGTTCTTATTTCTCTTCTAAAATTCTTAATTTACAAATGTCGGCCAACCAGATAGCCTTCCAGATTTTCCTCATTTTATTCTGGCCCAATCCTAGGATCCCTCTGTGAACTATGTAGAGAAGAGTGTTCATGTCAGAAAGTTGTTATTGTCCCTAAGACAGGTCATTTGACACATGAAAGTTCTTCAAAGCTAACTATACTGGCTGGTTTTGTGTGCTAACTTGACACAGGCTGGAATTATCACAGAGAAGGGAGTTTCAGTTGGGGAAGTGCCTCCATGAGGCAATGTAGAAGTAAGCCGAATAAACCCTTTCCTCCCCAACTTGCTTCATGGTCATGATGTTTGTGCAGGAATAGAAACCCTGACTAAGACAGTGTCTTAGTCACAGGGCTGTTGATCACCAGAGGAAGTCAGGACTGGAACTCAAGCAGGTCAGGAAGCAGGAGCTGATGCAGAGGCCATGGAGAGATGTTCCTTGCTGGCTTGCTTCTCCTGGCTTACTCAGCCTACTCTCTTATAGAACCTAAGACTTCCAGCCCAGAGATGGCACCACCCACAAGGGGCCCTACCCCCTTGATCACTAATTGAGAAAATGCTCCACAGCTGGACCTCATGGAGGCACTTCCCCAACTGAAGCTCCCTTCTCTGTGATAACTCCAGCCTGTGTCAAGTTGACACACAAAACCACCCAGAACAGACACTAACTTCTGTCCTTTCTTGGACCCTTTGTTAAAGCTTTATCTTTAAGAGGCTCTCCTACCACACCACGTTATAATACAACATCTTCAGTTTCCTTTGGCCAACCAGGACAGATCTTATTGTGGTACCTCTAGAATGCCTTCCCCCTGCTCAAAATGTCCAAATTATCTACCAGGCCTATCATCTCTCAACATTCTGTATGTTACTTCTGGGCTCTTCACAATAAGCAGTACTATCTGTAGGGAGGGTGATTCTTGGTTTTGCTCACTGCTGCATCCTATGTCCCGAGTACCACACAGTCACAACACTGCACTCCAACAGTGCATAGACTCTGCCTAGTTGAGAAAACTTTGCTAGAGGTGAAAGATTTGGTTTTTCTCCAAATATGTGTTCTGTACTGGTGTTTTTAAAATTTGCAATAACAGGATATTCAATGGCTTTCAGTCAGGCAGGCAAGAATCTCCTAGAAGTTTCATTCAACAAACAGCACAACAATCCAAAAGAATAGTACACAGACTGTTAAGCTTAATACACAGACTAAATCTTTTTTTTTTTTTTTTGGTTTTTCGAGACAAGGCTTCTCTGTATAGCCCTGGCTGTCCTGGAACTCACTCTGTAGACCAGGCTGGCCTTGAACTCAGAAATCCACCTGCCTCTGCCTCCCAAGTGCTGGGATTAAAGGCATGTGCCACCAACGCCCGGCACACAGACTAAATCTTATCAATGGAAAAAATGTTTCAAGTTTAAAATAAAATAGGCTACATTATTCTCGTTGTAAGCTAACATGAGCCCATGGCAATACTTAGCACATTCCCTACACCAAGACCCAAGTTGTTCTAAACTCACTGCTGAGAACATTTAGTCAAAGTTTGTGAAGATTATATTATGAAATGAATAATAATAATGAAATATAAAGATCTCGCCTCACCCACATCCTACTCACTCCCTGTTCTTCAAGTAATTGGCATAAATCCTTTGCTAAAATGAACCTGAATTTTTGTTTGCTTGCTAGTTGGTTGGTTGGTTTCTTAACAAAAGGTTTCTCTGAGTAGCCCCAGCTGTCCTGAACGTTGTTCTGTAGAACATGCTGATTTTAAACTCAGAGATCCACTTGCTTCTGCCTTATGAATGCTGAGAATAAAAGAGTGTGCCACTGTACTTGGCTTGGACTGGTTATTTTTTAAAAGGAAAAAACAAAAAAAAAAGGAAAAGGAAAGGAAAGAAAAAAAAGAAAAGGAAAGAAAAGAAGAGGAAAGAAAAGAAGGGAAAGGGAAGGAAAAAAGAAAAGGGAGGAAAGGAAGGGAAAGCTAAGGACATCATCCATTCTTGCTTGGGTTCTCATGTCCTCTGACTTTCTCAGATGTACAGTTTGACAACCATGAGACACCACAATCAAATCCACAATATGACCATATGAACTATTTCAGACTACAGAACTGCTGTATGTGAACAAGTCACTGCCTTCTGCTACACAACATAGTATGTGCTACTGCCAAGCCTAGCTGCTAGAGACCACTGTGGTCCCTAAGCACTCAGCTGCCCCTGAGCTAGAAGGAACAGACCCTGGAAACTGGAGATCACGTAAACAGCCTGCCTCGTACTCAGCTGAAGCTGGGCACACCTGCCATTTTCAGTAGGACACTGCTGAACACTTCAATTTTGTGTTGCTGAGGCAGGCTGTTTTCTATTACTTGTAATACAAGAATTATCACAGCAGCCTTCTCACAGAAGAAGAAAATACTGACCTAATGTTTCAGACATAGGACACTGGACAAACAACATCCTTCATTTATTTTGCCTAGATCTAGAACTAAAAACTGTAGAAGGTAAGTTATTATTTAGCATTGTATCTGTCATATTTAGGTTAATATTTAGGGATGTAAAATCTAAGAATTTGAAAATTATGAACACTTGATGGTCAGGGGAAGATAAATATGGCATAGAGCATGGTCATAGAAAATATATACAGGGATGGAAATGGAGAGGAGCCTGAGGAAAAGAAGGTCTAGTGACAGGCCCAAAGTGGGATCCAACTCAAGGGAAGGTCCAAAGGCCCGACACTATTTCTGAGGCTATGGAGTGCTCACAAAAAGGGACCTAGCATGACTGCCCTCCGAAAGACCCAACAAGCAGCTGAAAGAGTCAGATGTAGATATTTGCACCCAGCCAATGGACAGAAGCAGCTGACCCCTGTTGTTGAATTAGGGAAGGCTAAAAATAGCTGAGGAGAAGGGCGATCCTGTAGGAGGACCAGCAGTCTCAATTAATATGGACCCCTGAGATCTCTCAAACACTGGACCACCAAACAGGCAGCATATACCAGCTGATATGAGGCCCCCAAAATACATACAGTAGAGGACTTCCGGGTCTGTGTTCATTCAGAGATGATGCACCTAACCCTCAAGAGACTGGAGGCTCCAGGGAGTTTAGAGATCAGGTGGGGTAGGGGTGGGGACATTCATATGGAGACAGGGGTATGGGATATGGAATAGTTGGAGAGTGGACAGGAAGAGGAATAAAATATGAAGTGTGAAAAAATAAATTAATTAATTAAAAAAATATATAGGCAAAGACCTGTATATTCCATCTAAGATATATCAGTCTGTTATTCATAAAACATTCTCTGTTATCTTCAGGAGTGAAATTATGCTAATAAAATAGTGCCACTACAATTATATATAACCATAGTCAGCTAACCACAGAAAGGAGTTCATAATGGCATCTACAATTTTAACATAAAATGAAAGTATTGATTTCTTAATATTCTAACTCCAATATTACTCAAAGTCTTTGGACAAAAAAGATTGGCAAGGAAGATCAGCAGTCTCAACTAACTTGGACTCCTGAGATTTCTCAGACACTGAGCCACTAACTAGGCAACATATACCAGCTAGTCAGAGTCTCCAACACATATACAGCTGAGGACTGCCTTATCTAGCCTCAGTGAAAGAAGATGCTCCTAACCCTTGAGAGACTTGAGGCCCCAGGGAGTGCGGATACCTGGTGGTGGTGGTGGTGGTCGGAACATCTTCTTAGAGACAAGGGTAGGAGGAATGGGATGAGAAACTGTGGTAGAGTAGCCTGGAAGGGGGATAATGACTGAAATGTAAAAAAATAAAAGGCATATATATATATATATATATATATATATATATATATATATACACACACACACACACACACACATATCAGATATGTTATATACATGTATGTGTGTATATGTATGTATATATGATTGGCAGAAAATACTTATATATTAAATGAAAAATAAAACTTTCCTTGTTTTATACACACACATACACACACACAATGGAAGAAACAGGATGTGAGAATATCTCAATGGAGTTGCAGTGGGGTGGAAAGATGACTTGGGGGTCAATACCCCAGTACCCAAAAGGCAGCTGTATGTGGCTCTATTTCTGGGATAACTGATACCCTTTTCTGTCTTCTGTTGGCACTACATAAACACAGTACATTGGCATACATGCAGGTATAACTCTCCAGAATTGAGTAAAGTGAAAAACAGAAAGAGGCACCTTGCAATAACTGAGATAGAGTTTTATACATAGATAAGACTCTCATGGAGAAAGTAGTTAAAGATGTGATACAAATTATACTGCAGGAAAATTTCTTTTCTCGGGACTGGCAATGTAGGTTCAGTAGTGGCAGGTGAGCTAATGGCAGCCAATCAAAGCACCAAACTAAAAAATTCTTGTGTGGAAAGTTGATGTATTACTTGAGGAACAAGGAACTTTGGGAGAGGCAGAAAAGGCATCATTTCCTCATGATTAGGGAAATCTGTATCTTAGGAGGAAAGAGGGATGAGGTACCAATCAACCAGCGAAAAGGAGGTCAATGGGCAGAGAATGGCTGAATTGTAACTATTCTCCTCATTTCTAAAATATAAACATAGATAAAGCAGGCAATAAGAGTAGCACAGGAGAAGAACAGCAACAGCATAGTTCTGAGTATTAAATATGGCCTTGAAGAACCTGATGCTTTCCATCTGATTCTTACATGGGGCCAAGTCTTAGTGTTGTAAGGTGTAGCATGCTGTAACAGGAACTCAGGTGATTTCCAGTTAGGAAACAGGAAATGCAACCTGAGATTCAGGTTCACAAATGGCGTAGTAGAAACGACTCCATAAACAACTCAGAGTATTTTTGAACAAGTTTTCATTTACTTCTAAGAAAAAAATTAGTGACAGTGATATCAATGGACAAAAGAAGAAAAGTTTCAAGAATATGCCCAAGGTGATGGGTCCACGAAACACCTCCACTGGTAACATCTACAATAGATATGAACACAAATGTCGTAAAAATGGATCCTTAGAACAGGAACATCACAGATAACCTTAACTAAATAGAAGTTTACGTTCAGTGTGGTGTATGCATGGATTTTTCTTAAAGTTCAAACCCTAAAGTATATGATAAATATTTAGATTATTAATTTTAATAGATTTAGATTCGCTTATTTTGATTTATATATGTGTATGTGCATGTGTTTTGTCTGCATGTCTCTCTAGCCACCATTTTTTGTGCCTAATGTCTGTGGAGATGAGAGAGGGCATCTGGAAGGGTCTGGCGATGCAGATGACTGCAAACCACCAAGTGGGCGGTAGAATCTGCACGTCAGTCCTCAGGAATAGCAGCCAGTGTTCCTAAGCACTGAACCATCTTTCATGTTCCCTTTAATTTTTACTATAACTTACTTTGTTAATATATAAATGTTTTAAATTTTACTACAATGTGTCCCTCACAGGCATATATAATAAAAGCTTGCTCCCTAGCTGATAGTGTTCTTTTGGAAATGTATTAAAAATTTTACAAGGCATATCCCAGTAGGGGGAAGTCTGCCACTGGGTATGTGTTCTTGAATTCTCTTTTTCCTGATACACCCCTCCTCGCCTCCCACCCCGGCCCCAGTGCTGACCACAACAGTCAGTTTCACCTTAAATCCAAAACAATACATCCACCTGAGTTTGGTCTGAAATCAGGAGCTAAAAATCTAACACGCTTACATGCTGTGAAGCAAGTAAGAGGCATTAAACAATGATCACAGTCACTTAACAAGTCCTGTCTGTGAGGGACAGTATCCCTCTAGGCCAGAGATCAGAAACTTTATGGAAAGTGATAGAAAGTCATTGCTTTATTACATATAGAAGACCACAGGGCCTCTGTCGCAATTACTAGATCCTGACTTTAGATAAACAAAGGGAGAAAGCTGGGTTTCACAAAATATAACTTTGATTTTATAAGTTTTTCATGTGTCATAAATTATTCTTCTTCTTTTGATATTTCTCAACCATTTAAAGTGTCAGTGCCACCTCTAACTTGCCACCAGTTCAAGAGACGACAGCAGGCTAGGCTTGTACCTTGGTCTGTCATTTACCAACTGATACCCATCTGAGCCTACAACTTGTTCTTAAGACTACACTATTAAATCTTATGAATGTGCAAAAAATTTAATAGGAAGATAGTTCAACACGTTAAAAACATCTCTTTCATGCACACACCTTATTCTTCTGTAGAGAACTTCACAAGAAAAGTTGCTGATCCACTCTGTCTGGCAGTGTGGTGACAGGCACATGCATGGGTTGAGGAGCCTTTCCACAGTGGGAGAAGCTGTAGACATCAAATGTTACAGGCAGACCAAATTATTGCTCACCCTGTTGACCTTATAATCGTTAATACTTCCCCCCAAATATTCTTTCGGTGTTTACAAAAATACTTTCAAATTTACTGACAACTAAAATAAATTATTGCAAAGCAATGGGTATCAATAATAAGCCTAATTTCAAAGGACCAATGCTAAAGTCATTAGACTGCCATTCTTGATTACTTAATTTACAGTTTGCCAATAATTTTGCTAATGTAGGTTAATGAGATTTTACATTTTGCAGTTATAAAACCTATCAGGTTAGATGATGCTGACTCCCCTAAAACTCCTTAATGGGAAATAAAGCAGATCTTTAAAAAAAGTAATAGGATATTAATTGTGATTTCATGCAGTATATCTAAGAAGAGACTTGGCCTCATAAAACAAGAAACTAGGAGTTGAGTGGAATGAGTAAAATCATTCCCAAGTTTGCTATTAACTCACTCATTTTAGGTCAAGTCATTTAGTGGCCATCCATCTATCCAGGGTAGAAAATAATTGCACAAATTAACCCGTAACCATTTTATGGGGCTCTGACACATCTACTGTAACTTTATGGACTGTGTTTATAAGGTTACAATTTCAGAACTGCTAGTTCCTCTTGGTAGCAAGCATACTTGCTTTGAAAATGTATTCCCATGGATTTGACAAAGACATACAAAGTACACAAAGTTCGTAAAACCTAGTATACTTTTCAACAAAATTTAAGATTTCTTTTTAATAAAATAAAGTGTGATTCTATGAAAAGATAATCTTTAAACATATCCAATTTTAAATTGTCTTAATAAATTAATCATAAAATTAGGCCATTGGGTATACTTTTTGTTAAATACTAGGTACTATGTAAATTATACTCTTGATTCCCACAATAAGTTAATGAGGGAAGTGGAGAGAAGTGTAATAATCATGCTTTAGGCTACTTAGATGGAAATTTCAAGAGATAAGGTAACTTGTCCAAGGCTACATGGCTGATGAAAACATGCCATTGAACAACCTGGCCTCTACATTACTAGCCAACAAAGCTTTGGACTCAACACTGCTGCTTTGTGTATTTAGAAAAGTTTAAGCAGAAACATGACTTTAATCTTAACCTTCATTTAGTTTGCTTTCTACAGTTCAAATAATTGACTAAACTTTAGCATCTAACCATTTAGGGATACTATGGGTGCACAAAGCTTCCATGTAAACAGAGATTTAGAAAGTTTAATGATTCTTGTTGATATCTGACAATGGCTGTGAAGTTTGGCTACCCCTCCCCAAAAAAAACAGAAAAAACAAAAACTCAAAACATTTACTGATTTCCTAACTTGCTAAATGTTATAACTTTATTATTCACTGATGCATAAAACCATAACAACTACACATATTAATGGTGTGATATATGACATTTCAATAGAGCAATGTTGAAATCAGATGAAATATATCTATTTACTTGCTTATTATTTCATTAAAGTAAAGTCTTCCAAAACCATTTGTTCTACTTCGTGAAATAAACATTATTGCAACTTTGAGTTATCTCTCTCGAGCTGAGTAGGGCATCCATCAGTAACTTTTCTCCAGCCTCTGGTAACCAGCATCCTACTCTCACCATTAATGAGATGAATGGTATTAGATTCCATGTATGAACAAGACATTACAGGCTCATTATTTCACTTAACACAGTTTCTCTTCTGTCAGTGCTGCCACAGATGACTGGATTTCAATCCTAGTAGTGGCCAATAGTCTTCCACTGTATGTAAGTACATCATAGTCTTCATCTGTCCATCAGTGATTACACACTAAGGATGTTTTTCATTGCATTATTTTTTCATTTTTTTATTATAGGAATTATGTTCTAGAGTCAAAGCTGGTGGATAAATTATTATAACACCTTTGAAAATTCCCATTTGTGATTCTAGAGTTTTTTTTAACTGTTGTAGAAGTAAACATCATGTTTGAAAGATGTGGGTAAGGAATTTTAACAAAATAGAAACTGAACGCACTCTACCCAATTCGTTCTGTGAAGCCACAATTATTCTTATACCTAAACCACACAAAGACCTAACGAAGAAAGAAAACTTCAGACCAATTTCCCTTATGAATATCGATGCAAAAATACTCAATAAAATTCTTGCAAACTTAATAAAAAAACACATCAAAACGATCAACCACCATGATCAAGTAGGCTCCATCCGAGGGATGCAGGGATGGTTCAAAATACAGAAATCCATCAACGTAATTCACTACATAAACAAACTCAAGGACAAAAACCATATGATCATCTCACTAGATGCTGAGAAAGCATTTGACAAAATCCAACATCCCTTCATGATAAAAGTCTTGGAAAGATCAGGAATTCAAGGCTCATATTTGAATATAGTAAAAGCAATCTACAGAAAACCAGTAGCCAACATCAAACTAAATGGAGAGAAACTTGAAGCAATCCCACTAAAATTAGGGACTAGACAAGACTGCCCACTGTCTCCCTACCTATTCAATATTGTACTTGAAGTCCTAGCCAGAGCAACTAGGCAACAAAATGAGATCAAAGGGATACGAATTGGAAAGGAAGAAGTCAAATTATCACTATTTGCTGATGATATGATAGTATACTTAAGTGACCCCAAAAATTCCACCAGAGAGCTCCTAAACCTGATAAACAACTTCAGCAAAGTAGCTGGATATAAAATTAACTCAAGCAATTCAGAGGCCTTCCTATACACAAAGGATAAACAGGCAGAGAAAGAAATTAGGGAAACAACACCCTTCACAATAGTTACAAATAATATAAAATACCTCAGTGTAACTCTAACTAAGCAAGTAAAAGATCTGTTTGACAAGAACTTCAAGTCTCTGAAGAAGGAAATTGAAGAAGATCTAAGAATATGGAAAGACCTCCCATGCTCATGGATTGGCAGGATTAATATAGTAAAAACGGCCATCTTACCGAAGGCAATCTACAGATTCAATGCAATCCCCATCAAAATTCCAACTCAATTCTTCACAGACTTAGAAAGAGCAATTTGCAGATTCATCTGGAACAACAAAAGACCCAGGATAGCCAAAACTATTCTCAACAATAAAGGAACCTCTGGTGGAATCATAATCCCGGACCTTAAGCTGTACTACAGAGCAATTGTGATAAAAACTGCATGGTATTGGTACAGTGACAGGCAGGTAGATCAATGGAACATAATTAAAGAACTAGAAATGAACCCATGCACCTATGGTCACTTGATCTTTGACAAAGGAGCTAATCCAGTGGAAATAAGAC
>NW_022196903.1:38442736-38494186 GCF_008632895.1 Mastomys coucha
AAATACCCACGGAAGGAGTTGCAGAGATTAACTATGGAGCAGAGACTGAAGGAAAGACAAGCCAGCCTGATATAACTGTCTCCTGAGAGGCTCTGACAGTACCTGACTAAAACAGATGTAGAGCCTCACAGCCATCCATTGAACTGAGTACAAGGGCCCCAATGAAGGAGTTAGAGAAAGGACCTATGGAGCTGAAGGGTTTGCAGCCCCTTAGGATGAACAACAATATGAACTAACTAGTACCCTCAGAGCTCCCAGGGTCTCAACCACCAACCAAGGACTGCACATGGAGGGGTCTGATTGTTCTGGCAGCATGTACATAATAGAGCAATGCAAATTCGATCATCAATAGGAGGAGAGGCCCTAGGCCCTGTGAAGTTTCTGTGCCCCAGGGTAGGGGAATGCCAGGGCCAATAAGTGGGAGAGGGTGGGGTGGCAGGCATGGGGAGGAGAGAGGCAACAGGGGTTTGTTCTTGTTGTTTTTGTTTGTTTGTTTGTTTGTTTTTTGGAGGGGAAACTGGGAAAGGAGAAATTTACATGTAAATAAAGAAAATATCTAATAAAAAAATTAAAGTTAAAAAAAGAAAGATGTGTGTGAGAAGTCTTAAAATTGTCATAGAAAGATAATTCTTGAAGTATTTATCTTGGGGATTAGGTGAATTGATTTATTTATTTTATTTCTTATCAACCATCAAATTCTTTAAGGAAAAAAATGACATCCACCAAAGAAGAAGGGACAAGAAAGTGAATTATGCAGTATTACACAAAGGCAGGGGTTGTCCATCCATTAGAGAACCAAGTGACTAAAAGGGACTAGAAAGGACTGAATAATCTCTGAGGATAAAGACACTAAAGATCATCTTTAATGCTCATTCTAGAAACAGGAAATAGAGTTTCCTAGCCACATATATTATAATATTGATACTAATTTTATTTTAAAAAGAGGTAAGAGTATTACTGAGTTTTTTGCTTTTAAATTCTATACATTTAATCTTTCTTGATTCACTGCTAAAGTTATCTTTCTTCTTGCATGCATACAAGATATACACTGAAAATTATCAAAATTGTCTTGATAAAATTTAACATATTAAATTTTAATAGTCATACTTAAAAATATGTCATTTCAATAAGTTGATTGGTATTTTACAATTAGAAATTGATTTCCCTGACTCATGAAAAAGCAGACAAAGAGGAAAGTGGCAGATACTGTAGATAATCAACAAAGAGCAAAAATGCAGATACTCTAGATAATCAGCAATACGGATCAAAAATTAGAGCAAACACATTCTCAAGCTTTCTATGAATTGCAAGTTAGATAAAAACCAATTAGAATCCCAGTGATCCATGTGCTTACATACAGTTACAAAAGCTATTTGTCTACCTGCAGAGATGGAATCACAAAATAAGCACCCTCAATTTGCTTTTTGCTATCAAAACCACAGTGAATCTAATCTGAATTACCAGCTTCTTTACAAGCACTTCTATGTTTTACAGTAAAAATGAAGGTTTTATTTTTAAATCATTAAATTGCAGCTATGAATAATTAATTTCCTGATCGAATATGTCACATGATCACACTTTTAAAAACTCAAAAGTAACAGGCTCTTTTTTGTTTTCACCCAATTTCACTCATAGAAACTCGGCATTTGAAACTCTAAACATGAAGATATTCTAATCTAGTGTCACCTCACCTGCACTATGGATTTCAAGTAACACTTGCCCAGTAGAATCATCCTTCTGTCAATGCAATTCAAGTTTCTTTAGAACCACATGAGGTTTTGAATGACTGCTTCCTTACAAAAAGCATGGTCAGAATTCTGTGAGTGGAACCAGGTTAGAGAAAAAGTTTCTACAATCCACTTGAGCCTGCTGCCCTCAAAAACAAAACAAAACAAAAGAAAACAAACTTGGCCTTACAAAGACCTCTGGCTGACATCAGAGGACCCCATCAATCAATACCTCTTCTCATAGATAGATAGTCCTCTAAATAGTAATGGCCTGAATAGAAAGAATGTGATTTATGCTGAGCACTCATCCCTTTCCTTCTAGCAGTCTAGTTTAAAGTACATGCTACACAGAGAACCTAAGTATGTATGTTTCTAGCCTCTGGTAGATTCTGGGTGGAGTTGCAAATGAGTTTCCTAGCAACAATAACTTTTTGACATGCAAATGATTAATTAGATCCTCAGTGACTAAATGAGAAAGGGCCCAGAGTTGGTTACTTTCTTATATTTTTGGTTGTGAGCCTAGCCTTTAACGGCTGAGCCATCTCTCCAGCCCAAGTTGGTTAATTTCTTTCGTGACCATGACCTATGTGCTTCTTCTCTTTGCTTATGTTGATATGTAACCTTTCCAGTGTTAAACCATAGCCATGATTTCAACTATATGCCAAGGTTTCTAAGTCCTCTTTGAGAATTTTTGAACTCCGACTGTGACTGAGAACCTTAAAAATGATACAGGGAAATTCTATTTCAATAAGACTGACTGAATGATATTATTTATTAGATATAACCTGACCTGGGATATGGTATTGATGCAGGTACCATGCCATCAAAGCCACTATGTATATGAAAAGTATAGAGAGAATATCTAGTGTATCACAAGGATGTATCATCTATAAATTAAGAAGTCTATGACCTATGGATTAGGTAGGAAATAGAAGATGAGACATCCGTGAGGAAAAAAAATTCTGGGATCAAGTCAGACAAGAAAATATCTGCCTGGAAAGATGTGAGAAGGTAGAAAAATGGTCCCTGAGCACAGGTAACCAGCCATGTGGCAGAATGAAGGTTAAAATAAATAGGTGATCTTAAGTTATGATCTAGTCAGAATAGAGGCCAGCTATATAGTCAATATATTTGTAAATATATTTTGAGTCTGAGCCTTATTTCTGGGAGCATAAGCCTGGGAGGAAGAACTGGGCCTAAGTTTTACAGAAAAGAGAACAGAATCCATCCATGAGTACTCTTCTCCCTTTATTTCTAAAAACTCAGGGAATAGGTGAGGAAGGAAATTAAATACTGAAGATACTTACAGTTCTTACCCATCAGGACTTCTTGCAGGATAGTAGATCTCACTGTGAATCCCAAGATTGTGTTATTTACTGAAAGAAATCAATGTCCAATTCTTGCATTTCTCAGCACTTGGAATATACCTTTAAACCCTCGGGGTAGAATACAGACATGCCCTTAGCACACACTTTTAATCCCAAACAATGAAGATAAATTAGTGTGGAGAAAACGGTATCTAATTGAGTAGCAGGCAAAGTAACTAGTGAGAGAAAGAGAGAAGAACCTTGCAAAAAGCTCAAGTTCAAGTGGATCAAGCACCTCAACATAAAACCAGATAGAGTCAATCCAATAGAACTGAAAGGGGAAAGAGCCTCGAACTCATTGACATGGGGACGGGGTAAGATTTCCTAAACAAAACTCCAATGGCTCACACTTTAAGATCAAGAATTGATAAATGGGACTTTATGAAACTGAATAGCTTCTGTAAATCAAAGGACATAATCAATAGGACAAATTGATTTTTCCCAAATCAATCTCCACTAACCCTACATCCAACAGAGGGCTAATATCCAAAATATATAAAGAACTCAAGAAGGTAACCTCCAAATAAAGCAAACAACCTAATAAAGAAACAGGGTATAGAACTAAACGGAGAATTCACAACAGAGGAATCTCGAAGGGCAGAAAAGCACATAAAGAAATGTTCAAAGTCCTTAGTCATCAGGGAAATGCAAACCCAAATGACCCTGAGATTTTATCTTGAACCAATCAGAATGGCTTAAATCAAAAACTCAGGTGACAGCACATGTGGGTGAGAATGTGGAGAAAGAGGAATGCTCCTCCATTGCTGGTGGGATTGTAAACTGGTACGACCACTCTGGAAATCAGTCTGGTGGTTCCTCAGAAAATTGGAAATAGATCTACCTGGAGACCCAGCTATACCACTCTTGAGCATATACCCAAAAGATGACCCAAAAGGCCACAGGGGCACAGCACGCATTCCACTATTTTCACAGCAGCCTTATCTGTGATAGATAGAGATGGGAAGCAACCCAGAAGTCCCATAATGGAAGAATGGATACAGAAAATGTATTTCATTTGCACAATGAAATACTACTCAGCCATTAAGAATGAGGACACCATCAGTTTTGTATGCAAATGGATGGAACTAGAAAATTTTCATCCTAAGTGAGTTATCTTAGAATTAAAAGGACATGCATGTACTCAGTAGCAAGTGGATATCAGCCAAAAATACAGAATACCCAGGATGTAATCCACAGAACTCAAGAAGGTGAACAAGCCAAAGGGCCCATGTGAGGATGCTTCAATACCACTTGAGAGGGAGTAGAAAGCAGAAGGCTGAGGGAGGGAGGGAATTGGGTGGGAGAGGGAAGGAGTAGGGGCAGATGAAAAGGGGAACATGATCAGGTATTGGGGGGCCAGGAGTGAAGCCCCGAGGGCTGGCAGAAAGAATGGAAATATATAACCTCAGGAGGAGGGAGGTAGGTGGACCTTCTAGAATGTACTAGAGACCTGGAAGGTGAGAGACTCTCAGGGCTCAAAAGGAGGGACTTTAGATGAAATGCCCAACAGTGGGGAGAGGGAACTTGTAGAATCTACCTTAAGGGGATCAAGTAGAAGGATGCGGTTGCTATCCCACAGTCAAAAATTCTGACCCAGAATTGTTTCTGTTTAAAAGAACTTCAGGGAGAAAAATGCAGAAGACACTGAAGGAAAGGACCACCTCAAATTGGGACCCATCTCAAAGGGAGACTCTAAGGCCTGACATGATTAGTGATGCCATGATGTACCTATACACAGGAGACTAGCATAGCTGCTCTCCAAGAGGCCGAACAAGCACCTGACTGAAACAGAAGCAGATACTCATACACAAGCAATGGTCTGAAGTCAGGGACCCCTGTGGTTGAATTAGGGAAAGGCTGGAAGAAGTTGGCAGGAGGGCGACCCCATAGTTAGACCAGCAGTATCAACAAACCTGAACCCCAAGATCTCTCACTGAACCACCAACCAGTCAGTTTACATAGCTGGTCCAAGGCCCCCTGACACATATACAGCAAAGTACTGAACAGTCTGGCCTCAGTGAGAGGAAAAACCACCTAACCTTTGAGAGACCTGAGGCTCCAGGAAGTGGGGAGGCATGGGAGGGTGTTGGGGGCTTGTGGGGGTATGAGAACAACCTCTTGGAGATGGGGGGCAGGAGGAATGGGATCAGGAACTGTAAGAGGGCAGACTGGGAGGGGAATAACGACTGGACTATAAAAAAAAAAAAGATTAGAGCTGGGCAGTGGTGACACATGCCTTTAATCCCAGCACCTAGGTGGCAGAGGCAGGCAGATTTCTGAGTTCGAGGCCAGGCTCATCTACAGAGTGAGTTTCAGGACAGCCAGGGCTACACAGAGAAATCCTGTCTCAAAAAAGAAAAAGAAAAAAGAAAATAAAGATAATAATAAATAATAATAATCATAATAAAGAGTAGCACAGAGAGAGAAAAAAGAATGCAATTCTACAAGAACAGTTATATAGAGACAGGTCACAGAGACAGAAAAGACTAGACATAGGTTAAGACAGAATGAGCTAGAGAATAAGAAGGAGCCAGAAATTAGAACAGATCATCAGACTTTGAGGCTAAACAGAATAAAAAGTCAGAGGACAATAAAGAGGTCAGACTGAATCAGTCAGCTTGGAGAAGAGTTTGACCCAGAACAACAGAGTTGAGCAGAGAGTTCAGAAAGAACTAGAAAGGGCAAACTCATTCAGCAATATGTCTAAGAGGCTGAAAACATTCTGGGTCTAGATAAGAGGCTAGAAGCTTCCAGGGCTAAGCCTAAATTAGCATACTGAGGCAGTAAAGCTTGGGTCAGACAAATAAAAGTTACTATTACAAGGACTTTCTTCCAATTGTCTCCAGTAAGACTAGGATGTAGATGGTGAAGGAATTAGCAGACTGAAGATATTCATGGGTAATGCCTCCTTGCCTAGTTCATTTAGACAACAAAACTTAAGTAACAGAAAATGCAAATTCTATGAAAAGAAAAGGAGACTATAGTATTTCTGGATCATAAGAAGCACTGCTTTATTTTTGAGAAACTAGATGAATGGGGCATACTAAGTAGAAGAAAGCTTGGATTCAGGGGCAGACTGCCTCTTTATCTATGTCCTAAGTTCCACCAATTCCTAGTTGTGCTACCTGGTTTAAGTCATTCAGCATCTTTTCATTTCTAATTATCTATATGATGCAGTCATATTTCTATTAAGTTGTTGCACAAACTAAATGAATTTATAAATGGAAATACATGTAAATTGGTACACTGTAATACCTTAAAGTGTGTTGTTACTACCTGAATTAGCTTTATGGAAAAGCAATTTCACCTACAATCTTGACTAATTTTAGAGTAGATTTGGCTTACAGTCAAATTAAAAATTACTCTCTATGTATCCTAACACTGGCCATGCACCGCATTTGCCATTGTTAGCATCCTCCACAGAGTGGCATATTTGTTACAACTGAGCAGAGACACAAGTCCTTGTTGCCCAAAATCCACGAGCACTCATTGTCAGTGTTGTGTACTCTATGAGTTTAGCCCAATATGTATAACTATACTCATCATCATATTATATGGTGTATTTTTAATCCCCTAAAATTCCTTTTTAGTTATGTTATTTTTCCCCATGGGTTTCAAAAACAAGAGTACAAATATATACCTTTCATGAAAAGTTTCTGAAATAATGAAAGAAGCTTAGCAGCATCCAGATATATTTTAGCCTAGTTAGAAACCAAGACAGAAGAATAGGTGTTGGTGAGTTGTACGTAGACATTCTGGGGTGAAATACATTTTAAAATATTAAGGTAAATTTCTACTCCTTTCAGATTTATTTAAGATAACTCCTTTGTGGGTTTCCAGAAGCAATATATGGAATGTCAAATTTCACAAACACATAATCTCATGTCTCTTTTACATGAAATGCTATATAAGACCCATAGCTTGCCACTCTAGTTCTAAAAGGCTTATTTCCTGCTTCTACACTGACAACTTTCTAGTTACTAGGGATGTCAAGATGAATGGACATAGATGTGAGGATTCACTTGATCATCCTGTTAGCAGGAATAAGGAGGAAAATCCTGATGGAATTGTCTCTATCAAGCTCTGCAAACAAGTATAAAAGAAGAAAGAAACAAAACCTCTGGGAGGTGAGCAGACAGGGGAGACAAGTGAGTAGGTCCCCTCTACCAGCAACAAAGGAAAGAGAGAGTGCCAGAGACCCTTGAGAATAGCGTGTGAAATACAAGAGGATTGAGCAGGGCAGGCATGCACTGAGGGGTCATGGGAATCTCGCTTGGGAGTACTTGTGGTTAAAGAGCAAAGGTTCTTCCTTCCTCAGTACCTTAAGGATATTAAATCACTTCAAACAGTTTTGAAAAATATACATGCAATCAATTCAATTTGAAAGAGCCATGATTGAGGCAAACGCAGGAATTAAGGTACATTCAGGAGACAGTTTCACATGATGTTCTCCTGGCAGCCTCATCTTCCCCTTGTGAGATGCTAATAAAGGTTAGCAGCCAGTTCAGAGAATGTAAAGAACCTGTCACTCACTGTCAGTGGAAACTGCCTGTCTGTAATTCCCTCAATTACAGCTTTATATGGCAGCATATGCTAATTGGTCTTCATGCCTAAGCCTACAGATTTGCTGAGCTCAGAATTTATTTGCTTCATTTTGTTTCTCCTTTTTAAAAAAAATTCAAGTGAACGGGGGTGTGGCCTTTCAGTGTTTTATAATTCACTTTGCTTACATAATAAACAATTATGCTAACTTGAAAGTTTTTAACAGTCCAGTTTGGTATGTTCTCTAAATTACTTAATTTTAAAATACCTAAATTTTATTGGCATGTGGGTAGGAGGTCTGAAAAAGAAGACACTAATAAGGGTGAAGATAATAATATTCATGAGATTTAAGTAGATCAGGGTAGACATTTTTAACAGGAGGCATTCAATGAAATTTAAATAGAACTTAACCCATGGCTTCATCAAATTCAAAAGATATTCTAAAGGATTCTGATTACGAATTAAAAATAAACTTAAAATTATATACTTAGAGATATGAACAGACAAGAAATATTTTTTAAAGCAGCCTTTATGAGAAACAACAGATATACTCATAGGACAATAACCTTTGAAAGGAAAAAAGCTACAGCATTGGAGCAGAGTTCTAGTCTTTGTAGAGCATCGCTGCACCCAGATCACTGTTCAATCATTAGTGTAAACAAGTAAGGAAACAAACGAGAGGTATGAAACAGGATTCGGGTTTTTTTCCCACATGTAGTAGTAAGACACTCGGGAGTATAACAACTTAATTTTTTTTTTTTTTACAATTCAAGAAAAACTATTATCTACAAAAAAATCCCTAAATAAATGCTATTAATATCCAAAATTATTATTTATTGAAAACACACATGTACCTATCCACCCATTTTACTGCCTACTTTAATACTTGGGATCAGTGCCCTCATTCTTAAACTTAAAGTTCAAAGCATTATTCAATATTAGTAATTCATTTATGAAACAATAAAATTTTCTACTCACGTGTCACTGAGAAGCCAGTTTTTAATGATTTTCACTGAGGAAAATTCTATGTAAGCACAAATACCATTTTTAACTGTAACAAACACAGTGAGGTGGCTGAATGTAACGTGGGGTAAGACATGAAACCATTTTTTGCTTCACTACGTACATGAAAATCTATAAAAAATTGCTTTTAAAAATTTTGATCTTTGTTGAAAACAGGCTTTAAAACTTAGTATGTGGTTTCAATAATATTATTTGACAATAAGAAGATTTAGTCAGAAAACATTTGTTTAGTAAGTCATTCCTAAATAATTCATGTAATTTGCTCACATTTATCACATTTCCCAAGTAAGAAAATGTCACGATGCAATGGAAATCAGGAAAAAACAAGAGCCTAGGTGTCAATCTTGGCCTCTAGTTCTATTTCTGCAGCTACTGGGTGGCCTGTAACCTTGACAGAGTGGTCCACAGCACAGCCTTCTCTGTCCTCATTCAGCTTTATACTACAGTTGGAACAGTTCCTCAGGTAGCCTGATCCAATTGTGGATATTCTCTTCTGAATAACAAACGGATTTCTAGTCCCATGTTTGACTAGTAACTAGCGGTGTTACTATTCTACCTAGAGGATATCCTTTGTGGTTCAGACCTGTCCCAAAGTCCAAACACTCTTCCTAGCATAAAACTACATATATATGGTCACAGTGTTCTTGCTAACTTTCTGTTACCAGTCACCCCCAATTCAAAGGTTCACACTAGCTCAATACTATTTTTGGTAATTGAGTAATTTATCAGATGCTTAGGTGTTAGTCATTTTGACCTTGGCCCAGTCTTTGTACCTTGTCCCCTGTTGTCCCTGAACTAAGGCACTGAGGAAGCTTGAGAAATCCATTCCCAGAGATTATAAGTAGTCTTTGCAAGTAGCATCCAAGGAGGTATTGTTGAAAAACAATGGCAGCAGTTCACTCAAAGTTTAAAAAGAATTCTTTCACAAAAAGCATGAGAATTAATTAACCTTCAAGTTGTTACACACAGGGATCCATTTTACTGAGGCCATTGAACTCTATGTGATTATATTTGCAAAATCTTTTTACCTCTAATCCTACTTACCACTATTTATGTAGTTATTTATTTATATATAACCCTGTTGATCTACAACATCTTCAGACATTAGCTGAAAGGTACAACTATCTCTTCTGTCACATAATAAGTATAAAGTAAGCACAGTTTGAGTCCCTTCTCCTGTAACTAATAAAGAACTAAGGACTATTCCCAAAGTTCTCAGAAAACTAAAATGTATGTTCTGATGATACAAGGAAAATTACAAAGACTGAAACTGATGACTTTTGCCTCAAATCAGAGAAACTCTGAAATGCCTATAAAGTGAAAATCAAAACAAACAAAAAACAAAACAAAAACAAACTCTTTAAAAATAAACAAATAAACAAACAATGTTAACACTGTTGAGAGGCATCTCTCATTCAATTAAAAAGAGTGACCCAAGCTGGGAACTAAGGCAAACAGTGATTTTTACAGTTACATGAAAGAAAGGTGAAATATAGAGAAATCACAGGCTTGTATACTCTTTGGAAAGCTCAACCACACACAGGTCAATGTTGGCTCTATGATTACTCTATGATTACAACAATAGGTTAGAACTGTAAATTTCATTTCTTTCCTAGATCCCAAGTCTTAGATCGCTGAGACCTCAGACCAGCCTGGGGTCCAGATGGATGTAAAAGTGAAGATAATGTCCTTTCATGTAAAACAGAGGCTTAAAGACTGCTGAAGTTGGAGATAATGGCTTATAGAAATTGGGTGTAATGTTGCATTAACTTGTAATTATCATCATTATTAAACTCACAGCCAAACACGCAGAGTGCACTCTGCAGGGCAGTAACTGCATGAAGGACATCACCTGTTCCTTCTAGGAGCATGCTAAGTAAGTTCAAAAGAAGAGACTTTAACACTCAGGACACAGAGAAAAACTGGGTTATACTATGTAGCCAAGAACTTAGAAGTGGAAAGAAATTGCTAGATATAACTTTTAAAACAAAATGTTAAAAAGATATAAGTTGTGGCAGGCAAATCTCTGTGAGTTTCAGCAAGCTTCATCTACAGAGTGAGTTCCAGGACAGTCAGGGATACACAGAGAAACCATATCTTGAAAAAACAATATGACTTTCCAAGTTTAAAAACAGGCAAAGCAAGAAATACAAGGAACAAGTATTAACTGAAAAATTCCCTTTATTGCTGAACCTCGATTTAAAGCATGCAGAAGTTTCTTCGAAGCTTATTTCCTCACCCTAGACAGTAATGGTCAGACTGACATTTCTGATTTTGGCAAGCCATCAGCATAGACAGGGAGGTAAGTCAGTTCTGACCACGTACTTATTCAGCTTGTTTGTGAGTATGCTGTTCCCTGCTTCTCCTCTGTTTGCTCTGTTGCTGAAAATATGATTAATACCTGTGCATTAGCACAACTCTGCATTGTAAGCAAGGCCAGAGCTCCTTCCCAGTGAGGCTGAGGTATGGAGTTAATGAGAAGTGAGGCTGTGGGGGAATGAGTAGCAACATGCCAATGCTGAAGTAATTGAGCATGAATATCAAACACTGACTTGGGACTGGTCTTCATTTGCTGAAAGAAGGTCTGATCAGCTGGTGGGCAGATGGGACTTGCACAAATCTGCATCCCAGCCAAGCCCTGAATTTGCATTCACAACAGCCTTGGTTCTTATGCCAGTTCTGCCTTCCTTTCCCCTCCTTTCCCTTCCCTTAATTTCCTTCTTGCCTTTCTTTCCTAAAATGGTATTGTTTAAGAATTTTATGTGAGTACTGTTTTTAACATAATTTCCATTCCACACTACCCCCACCTCTAGCTGTCTTACCCTATTCAAATCCTCTTTTTCTTTAAATATGCATGCACGCATACACAGAGATGAGGGGTAGGCAGAGACGATACTATCAGTGGCCTTGTCCCAGAGAACTGATTTCTTTCTTGAATTTTTCAAGGGGAGTACTGATTTTTACTTTAAGGGTATGATTGTTTGTTCGAGTGTATGCTTATGCAAGGGCGCGCTGGGATGGGAGACATAGATGATTGTGGGCTACCATGTCTGAAGCATTGAACTGGACTGGAGACATAGATGATTGTGAGCTGCCATGTGCGAGGCATTAAACTGGCTTCTCTGGAAGAGGAGAGATAGTACTCTTAACTACCAACTCATCTCTCCAGCCCCCTCTCCCTATTTTCATAGCCATTACTTGCCTGAAGCTATTCATTCAATCTTTCCTGTGCATTTAAAAGGTATCTCACCTCTCCTACAGATTTATGAGAAATTTACTTTATGATCACAGTCATTGCAGTTTCTTTAAAAAGAAGTATGTATGATTTGACTGCACCAGTTTACATTGATACACATAATGAAGCTGTGCCAGAATTACTAATACTACAACATCTCTTTTAAAACATCTGTATTGTCTTCTAAGACTTGTGAATCCTTTCATCAGTAATTACTGTCATTCACTACTGTGTACCCCCATCATCCCAGATAGATCTTTTATATAGTTTTTAAGTGTCAAGGATCTGAGGAAGATTTTCATACTATTGAAAAAGTTTGGCTCTTATTAATCTCAAGGTCTAATTAGGATCTTAAAAAAAAAAAAAAAAAATAGATATTGCCTGGCAGTGGTGGTGCGCATCTTTAATCTCAGCACTTGGAAGGCAGAGGCAGGTGGATTTCTGAGTTTGAGGCCAGCCTGGTCTACAAAGTGAGTTCCAGGACAACCAGGGCTACATAGAGAAACTATCTTGAAAAACCAAAACCAAAAAAAAAAAGAAAAGAAAACCCAAAAAAACCTAGATATTGTAGAAAACTTCTGAAATTCAAGGTGTATACCATTATATATATATATAAAAACTCATTCATAAAGACATTTTAATAGAATTTACAATGAGACAAAATAGATACAAGTTTAAGTACATTAACTGGGAATTGGTTATTAAGTAAAATATTAATATAATCCATTCATTAAATAAGAATAAAATATTAATGAAAATGTATAATAACTACTGAGGGTATAAATAGCAACAGTTATTAGATATGTCTTAGTAAACTATAATCATATTGAACACATGTAACATGTATGTTTAGGGTACTGATTAATGCATATCTGATGGTGATAGCATTTACCAATACTATGTTTCCATTCATTTTAAGAGGTTTATATATATTCTGTTATGATAAATTATATTATTTATATCATAAAATTATAAAATATAAAATTAATACATATATATATTAATTATGAATATATTAAATATGTATTACATACTAAATTTCTACAACAAAAACTATGAAAATAATCAAACGACTTTTTCAACCCATCCCCCAGCATCTGTGACAGTCAGACAGAGCAATGGCATGAGCCAGAGCTCAAGTGTAAAAGTGGGTGTGCTTTACCTTCTTGGTGTAGTACTCTTTGACTTCAGGCCTAATAGAATCAAAGTCCCCACTGATGAATTCAGGCAAAAAGCTGAAAGAAATAGTTCCATGTGAGTCAACTAGACTGATTCATTCATTTATGAATGCTAAAACTTCAGCTGTGAGGGTCAGAGAGAAAATTAAGATATTCAAAACAAAAGGAAACTTACACTGTTTTCAGAGTAAATGGGGTGTCTGGTCATACACTCCTGGTTTCAGTAGAATAGACTGAGGCCAACAACCAGGAGGAACAAGGTCAACTTAAACCATCAAGATTTATTGCTTCAAACAAATAGATACTGATGAAGGCAACTGGTTAAAAAAAAAAAGGTTTACACAAACACCTTTCTCTCCTCCATATTCTTGCCATATTTAAGTCTTTGCATCATTTTACTTGCATACAAGCTTGGAACTTTCAATGTATTTGAAGAAGATAAACACACAGTCAAGCCAATTTAAACACATTTTCCAAACACTTGATGACACATTTCTAGAAATACAAGTCTCCTAGAGAGGATTAAGATAATCATATGAAGTCTAGGTTTTTTGGTTCAGTAAATGGCTTAGAATAGAAATGTGCCTGAAGATCTGATTTCCATCTCCACGACATATATGGGAGAACTGCCATGGTATGTTTGCCCTTACTCAAAATAATCAATCAATCAATTAAACAAACAAACAATGAACTTTATAAAAGAACACCCAAGTTTTATACCAGACGATGTGGAATTTCAAGATACTGAATATTACTTTAGTTCACTTTCTTGTTCTTTTTCAACTCATTTTTCAAAAATCCCATTTAATTCTGTCTTCATAAGTCATCATTTATTTTCCATAAAGCACCTATATGCTTTGGTAGAATTTTTCTGCTACACTTAATTTCCCAAATTGTGGAGGGATAAATGACCCTGGATTTTTTCAGTGCTTTAGCAGAGAATAAACTGAGGAGTCTCCCATAGCTAAGGCATGCATACTAAAGGAAATGCATGTTTTTAGGTCCTACAAAAATATTCTACTATTCACTTAACAGAAGAATTTTATCAGTTCACAATTTTTTAGTTAGTTATCTAATTCAAAGAAATACTAACAGTTTTGTACCATTGGCTTATACTCTTCCTACTGCTTATGGTGTGAGAGGGAGCCCCACAATTGGGCTCAGTCTAAGTCACAATAGCAAAGACCTCACTAGTATTCTGGCTCTGAGGAGATTTTATTTACAAATCAAAGGGTTAAGGGCAGGTCCATAGAATCTCCAAGGAGACCTTTCGCAGCAATAGATACAGCTACCATTCTTCACTCAATAGGCAGAGAAAATAAAAATGTATTTTCTTTTCTTTACTCATGGGCATGCAAGTACCAGCAGTAGGCAACATACCTGGCTCTCAGCAGAGTTTAAAACAAGAGCAAATGTATAGTAAGAATTACGACTCAGAAGTTTCCATGTGTGCATTCAAGGTAAAATTAGTAAAGATGTATATGAGAAAATAAGCCAACCTTGTCTCTTATACTATTTTGTATCTCCTAACTCAACTAGAAGCATTATTTCTTAGGTCAAGCCTAATTTTGCCCAATTTACCCTGAAGTCACAACTTGCTCTGACTACAATGTGAGAGGAAGGTGTATGACAAGGATGTGGCCCACAGAGTGTCCTGTCTGGTGGGCATGCCTGCGGCTTAGTACCAGGTGCCTGAAGCAGGAGGACTGAGGGTGGAGTAGGGCTACTCCAACTTATAGCAGGAACTGCGTTCACAAAGCCCACAGCTCTGGGTATGGCTTCATGGGAGGATGCAGACCTAGCACGCTGAAGGCCTGGGTACAATTCTCAGAATCAGTAAACAAATAAAAAACAATAACCTGCACCACATACATAAGTGTGTGCATGAGGATCAAGTTTCTGTGTATTATTCATTCATGAACTATTCACTGCATGACTGGGTACAATACACGCAGGCTGACTCAAGATGAGGTAGAAAGGGGATAGACATGCGGGCCTTGCCTTGTTCCAAATGGCTTCCCATAATGTTCCTTTCTCAAAATGTTCTCAATGCACTGCATCTGTCATATCATTTCGTTTGCCTTACTTTTTTTTTTTCTAGTTCAGTAAATTCATACACTTTCAGAGGTTTTTCTTTAAAAACCTTTCCACTGGATACTACTTTGTAACATGTAAATTAATATGTTTTTGAACCACAGAGTATTAGCTCTGGAAGGGAAAAAAGGAATTATTTCTCTAATTTCTCTATTATCTCTGCAGACCTGAGATCAATCCAAGAGAATGTCCAACTTACTTCACTGTATAGAAAAGTCACTTCAGTTAAAGGCTCTCATTCATACCATCTGGTTCAAGCAAACTTCCTAATGAGACTCACATTGTATTACTCTCCAAATTGTAGTCCCTTAGATATCTAGAAATAAATTGGCAGTTTCCAAATATCATATTGATTTTGATAATAAATAAAAATGAAAAATAAAAGCTGATATACCAAAGCAGCTGAGCATCTGTCCCATAGGATAGATCATCTCAAAAGAGAATTAGATTTCCTTTTATATTTCATGAAGAATAATGTAGGAAAGCAACCCCCTAAATTCAATTATATTTTATATAAAATATTAATAGGAAAACAAAATTATATACATAAATTATAACCAACTTTAGTTACTTTTTAAAATAATTCCCTTCATATAACATATACAATACATTTCTATTACATCAATATGATTGTTTTTAAGAAGACTCATGCCAATAGTAACCTGGCATTCAGGCTACAATGACTAAGATTATCATAAGTTTCCATCATAAAATACAATCTATGAAGCTTTCTGAGTTGTACTCTTTTATGCCACAATTAAAAGCCCATTACACATATTCTTCAGTGCCTGTTACCATGGTACATGGGCATTCTCAAGATATTTCTAAGGATGACACTTCACAGATATAGAGGAATTATGTTATGACATAATTGACAATTTATATAAGAAGAATATTTTTAGACTGACAGAAGGGCAGAGATTTGTGTAGCCCCTGGCTCTATCTGCCTACTTTATACATGGATCCAAACAGCATACTTGTTATTTCCAGTCTATAGTAGATGACTTATTAGTATTAAAAGATGGCCAAAATTTCCTACAAGTGACCCAGTTGAACTAAGAGGACTCCTTTGATATTTGCATTTTAACTTATGACACATCACTTATTAGTGACAAAGAAGAGTCCAAAAAAGGGCTTAGAATATGAATGGGCTAATGGCCCAGCACATGCAGTCACCATGGAGGCTTATATATTTAGAAAACATAACATGATATGAAGAAATATAGTCATTCAAAATTCCTTTCCTGGTAACTATGCAGGAAGTTTTCCCTCCACAATCTTGCCTGCATTCTGCATCCAAGGAAAATGCTACTACTGTCTTAACACTAAAATAGCATGAAATCTCTCACTTTCAGCTTCTTTGGAGGATAAGTCATTGATTGGTACAGGAGTGACTGACCAACCCTGGTGTACAGCAAAGCAGCATGTACACAGATGCTGACAATGGCACAGTAAAATGACAATGGGACACCAGCTGATATGAGGCCCTCAGCACATATACAGCAGAGGACTGCCATGTCTGGGTTTAGTCAAAGAAGTTGCATCTAACCCTCAAGAGACTGGCAGCCCCAGGAAGTTCAGAAGTCTGGTGGGGTGGGGGGTAGGGTGGTGACACCCTTGTGGAGAAGAGGGAGAGGCAGGCGGGGAGGAGTTAGGGGATGTGGAACAGTCAGACAGTGGACTGGGAGGGAAATAAAATCTGGAGTGTAAAAGAAAGAGAAAAAATAAATAAATAAATAATAGAAAAAGATGACGATGGGAAGAGGAAAACAGTAGGGGAGGGGGAACAGGAGGATAAGAAAAGAAAAGATGAAAGAGGGAGCAGGTCATGATGGTGCATGCCTTTAATCCCAGCACTCAGGAGGCAGAAACAGATGGATCTCTGTGAATTCAAGGCCAAATTCATCTACAAAGAAAGTTCTAGGACAGCTAGGACTGTTACACAGAGAAAGTATGCCTCATAAAACAAAACAAACAAACAAACAAACAATCAAACAAATAACTCAAAAATAGAGAAGAAAGTAAGAAAAATAAGCTAGACTTCTTGAGCCTCTGAGATGGGAGTCTGCTCACTCTATCTGAGTGTATATGTGATCATCTTGCTTAATAGCAATGTTGCTTAACACAGCTTTGTAGTGTGGGCTATTATTACACTGGGAACAGGTCACTTGGGTAAGGTGCCTCAAGGCAGTAGGAACTTGGGATCAGGGGTTAATGGTAGATATCTCAAGTTGGGCTCATGGCCTAAAGGTTAAAAAGGTGTGGAATTCCCATTTAGTTTTGGACTTTAGAATCCATTTTCCCACCTACAGATCAAACAGTCAACTTATTACAAAGGAAATGGTCCACCTTCTGCTGCTGATTCCTGGCAAAGTAGGAGACATCAGGAAGCCTTAGATTTTGCTGGAGTCAAAGAAACATAAGCAGAGAAGGCAGGGCACTTAGCAGAGAGAAGGAAGTGACTCCTCACAGGGGTTGAAGGCTAGACTGACTGAGTCACGGAGATCTTCAGTGTTGGAGGTAGATGTGGATTCCAACAGTAGTGTCGATATCCCTGAGATGATACCTTAGGGGCTTAAGGGCCTGTGATCTGTGCTCTCATGCTCTTCAGTGGTTTCTGCTTGGGCAGATGTGGCAGGGCTTCTCTCCCTCTGACAGGGTATTGGATGAGACAGCACTGGGTTTCCCCTGCAGATGGGGAGTTACACTGTCCTAACCTGGGGAAAACACCCTGCCTCTGCCCACCTTCAACCAACACAACGTTCAGGAAGCTGGGTTCTCTGCTGCTTGTCCTAGTGTTGAACACTCTCTACCCCTGCCTCCCACCTCATTAAGAATCTCTGCTCTCATATGTAGGGCACACATTCTTTTAATTGCATAGAAAATTCTTACATCTACACCACATGCTAAGCTATGGACCAGCAATTATTTTCCTTAGAGTGAAAGGGTCGATATTTTAGGTTCGTGTGTCATGTGGTTTCTGTCACAACTACCTATGTCTCCCAAAGTAGCATGAATGTGGCTAGAAAACAGGAAAACTGTGCATGGCTGTGTTCCTGAGAAACTATTAGCGACGGCTGGCCTGTCAGCTAGTTTGCCAAGCCCAGTTCGAGTCAGTAAAACAAGACTGAATAGGCTGGATGGGATTGAAATCATAATGGAACACATATGTTTTCTAGAACATGATTTTCTTCCTTTCTCAACGTAATCACCTGTAATCAGTCCTTGCCAGGATGGTCTATGACTACTAAAAGAACACATTATTTGAGATGTTAGAGCATCCATTTGTATACCTAATAAAGTACATGATGATTAATGGCAATCACTTCAATACGGCAAGTCAGGAATTTAAATTTTCTATGTTTAGCTATATATATGGAATGTTGTGTACATGTCTATGTGTATGCACCTATATGAGAGTTAGTGTATGTAAGTATGTGTGTGCCTTGCACAAGTAATGAACATATGGAGACCAGAGGCAAGGGTCAGCTGTCTTTCTCTATTACTGCACATGCAACTTTTTAAAGACAGTATCTATCAATGAACCTGGAACTCATAATTAGGGCAATAAACTGAGGCTGCAGGTATCTTTCTATCTCCATTCCCTCAGAACAAGCAAGGGTTACAGGCACAAGTTGACAGGTCTGGCATTGTACATGGGTCCTGGACATAAAATATATGTCCTCATGCTTGTACAGCAAGCACTTTGCCAACAGAGACATGCTTCTCTTCCCTGTAATTATATATTATTCATAAAGTATGCCTAATAGTAAACATGTAAGTAACTCTTCAATATTTTATACTGTGGACACAATGTGGACTTTGAGAAGAAGATGCTTCTCTCCAGACATGGTTTGAAGGAAGATGTCTATCAATAGCCTGAGCTGACCTTAAACTTAGTTTCCTACCTCACACTCCTCCTCACTGATGAAAATATTTCCGACACTCAGTTTATACACTCAGTTTATAATATGAATTTAGAAAAGGTTCGGGATAGGCTTACATTATAATTCAAAACATGAGTCAGCAGCCAAAATGCTACAAAAAGATCAATTATTCTTTGAAATGATATTTAATACTGACTTTAAAATCACATATTTAATCAAATATTTTAACACTCAGCATGATGTCTGATAAGACAGGTGTGATCTGTCAGAAGTGGATTTCTGCTTTTCCAGGGCTGGCAGGTGATTATTAAATGGGTCATGTGAGATGTTGCTGCTGACCTTCATGACACATGAGAATGGATTTTCCAGGCATGAAAGAAAAGGCAGTGTCTGCTAACAGCTTTGTTAGAATGTCAGTAGTAGGTAGGATCTGGGGATAAGATCACATTTCCTCAAGATAATCAGCCTTTCTACTGCCAATTCTCATGAGTGGAGCAAAGAAGGATGGTGCAGAAGAAAGAAAAGATAATGCAACAGAATATTGTAGGTAAAGAATTCTGGAAAAAAGCAATTTTTCAATTTACTTTCAACACTGCTTAAATGTATCTTCATCTTTGCTGCAGGAACAGTGAAATAGGAAGGGAAAGCGTGAGCCACCACAGGAGTGAAATGAAATCTGTAATGCACACTACAGACCTGGACCCCAGAGATAGGCTGGACACTAAATTATATGCTATCCATAAGATCATAAAGCCATCCATATGTTTAGGTGAATTTTGTATGTTACACACAACCTAGAAAGCTTTCTCTGAAGACATATACTGTGTTCCCAGTATTCAATTTATTATTAAAACAAAGCTTATAGGATGTACTACTTAAGCATGCAGACTACAGTAATTTTATCCTCTCAACATTCCTAGTAGAGAGTGCATGTAACAGACTCATTATCATCTGCTCAGTTGTGAATTAATTTTGTTAAAAAATCAGGATAAGAGCTAAAGAGAGTGGGTTGCCAATTATTTAAGATGCTCAATTACTTATCTATTCACAAAATAAAATGATATAATGAAAACTTTAGTAATAAGGCAATACCAGCTATTTATATTAGATAGATTATATGTAAAGTATCTGACTGGCTGTTAAACTGCCTTTTAAATAGTATTTCTCTATATTTTTTCCACAAAAGGAATATACAATTTTAACTTTAAACAGCTAAAATAATACAATACCAAGTCTTACAGTTTAGACTATATCTTGTTACCATTGGACTAAGGAGCCTTAGCTAGTTGGAGTCTACTCTTATAGAACATTTCAGTGTGCACTTTTCAGCTGAAAATTTTAAATACAGATTTATATGTAAGGAGAGATCAGACATAAAATATTTTTTGCACAGGGGACACTTAATTCAACTTACTTTATAGATATATATGCATATTTATATGTATATGTATATATGAAGTATATATTTATATGACAGAATATGAATACAATAGTTATTACCATCACAAAAGGAGAGAAGTTTAATAGTGAATATAACCGATATAGGCCAGGCTTGGGAGAACTGCAGAAGAGAAACTGTGAGGGATTTGTGGGAATGAAACCTGCAGAAATCACATAAGTGTGGTTCTGACAAAATAGCCTGAGATGTAAAAATACCCACCTATGACTTATCTGCTGGCAGTGAAGACTACAGAAGTAGGAAGAGAAAAGGGGGAACTAAAAAAAGGAGATGGGGTCACCCACCCCTCTCAAAGTTTTTTAACCAAGAAATGTTCCTGTCCAAAGGAAGAAAAGGGACAAAAAATGGAACAAAGACTGAAAGGAAGGCCATCCATCATGTCTGCAGATACCAAACCTGGCACTGTTGCCACAGTCAAGAGGTACTTGCTGACAGGAACCTAGTGTGGCAGTTCCTTGGGAGGTCCGGCCAACACAGATGTGGATGCTTGGAGCCAACAATCAGAGTAAGCTCAGGGAACCTGGTAGAAGGAGCTGGTGGAAGGACTGGAGGAGCAGAGGGGGATTGCAATCCCATTAGAAGAACAGCATAGGCTGTCCAGCCACCCAGTTCTCTCAGAGACTAGACCACCAACCAAGGAGTATACCTGGAGGGATCCATGGCTCCAGATACATATGTAGCAGAGGATGGCCTTGCCTGACAGCAATGGGAGGGAAGGCCCTTGGTCCAGGGGAGCTTTGCTGCCCCAGCATAGGGGGATGCTGGAGTGGTGGGGCTGGAGAGGATGGGTGAGAGAACACCCTCATAGAGGCAAAGGGGAGGGGGAGGGTGGATTTTGGATGGGGGGGGGTTGGTGGAAGTATAACTGGGAAGTGGTATATCATTTGAGATGTAAACAAATGGAATCAAAGAAAGAAAGAAAGAGGGAGGGAGGGAGAGAGAGAGAAAGAAGGAGGAAGGAAGGGAGAAAGGAAGGAAGGGAAGAAAGGAAGGAAGGAAGGAAGGAAGAAAGAAAGAAAGAAAGAAAGAAAGAAAGAAAGAAAGAAAGAAAGAAAGAAAGAAAGAAAGAAGGAAGGAAAGAAAGGAAGAAAGAAAGAAGGAAGGAAGGAAGGAAGGAAAAGATGAAGGGCAGGGCCCAGGCAGGGCAGACATCAATGGCTAAGACCATAGTGGTTATGATTGGATTGTTAATGTCCCTTTAAGATTCCAAACTCAAACCCTAATCTTCAGTGTGCTTGTATCCAAAGGTGGGGTGAGGTTGTATGGAGGTTATTAAGTAATTAGGGAACAGCCCTTGAATGGGTTTATGGATCTTATAAGAGAGGCCCAGAAGGACTGACTGACTGTTCCTTTCACTGTATAAGACATAGTCTATATGCTAGACAAGATTCCTCAACACGTAAGGAACCTGCTGAAGTCCTGGCCTGAACTTCTAGATAAGTATAAGAAACCAAATCCTGTTGTTTAGAATCTACCTGGCTTATGGCATTTGTTGTAACATCCCAGAATGGACTAGAGTACTGATTTCTTGGTCAGTCACTTACAGGCATATATCATGATATCTAAGTGGAAAGAAGCTTGACAGCCTCTCCTATACCCAGAGTGGAGCTTTAGAGACCTCACACAATGAAAGTTCTGCTAGCAAATTGCTCCTCTTTAATATTAGGCCGTCTTCCCCTCCACTCTACCTGACGCACTTAATTTCTAAATGCAACTGGAAAGCATAAGGAGAGAATGATAGTAGCTGATGGAATGGAAAGTAAAGGATAAATTTACTTTTTGGCAGGAAGTGGGGTTGGAAACAGAGAAGGGTAGTGTGGCACCAGAAAGCACCATGTGATGAGAAAAGTTGAGAGAGGCCCAATACAGCACAAATAAGGTTCCATCTCTTATTCATGAACATGAAAGAGCCGGAAGCATACATACAGGTTAATGCCAATTCTTCACCTTAGCAAATATAAAAGACTGGCTCACGGACAGTGAATTACTTTGTGTAATTTATTTGCTTTATGCTTCCCTCTGTGACTCAGCTGAGACATAATACACAGAATTCAATAAGCACAGCCAGTGATAAATGCCATTAGGGTCACTAATAGGTTGTGTGCCCCTCCCAAGTTTTCTGGAATAAAGTGCAGCAATCTGCCCAGCTCCAGTGTCTGCTAGCAGAATTTTTAATTTGGACTCTGCCTTTTCCCTCCACAGCTTTCCTTAAGGAAAGGACCAGGAAACAAAGCTTCTTAGTCTTATTCTACCCTACAAGGCACATATTTTAACAGTACAAGCAGTGAGAACCTTCTGTCCCTACCAGCTTCTGTTTATCCCACTGCTTGCATTACTTTCTATGAACAATGACGCATGGTCCAAAAGGACAGAAGCTGGGTGTGGGCAGAGATCTACAGCACCGCATAAACAGTGGTAGTAGAGGAGTCCCAAGGAATGAAGTCAGATGATAACTAACCTCATGAAAGTCATGAAATCTTTTGGTCAATATATGCTATTACTGATCATATTTAAAGATGCATTTGGAAGATACTTAAAGAAAATACAAAAGACAAACATTAAGTATACTTGTTCAAAGAGCATCTCAAACAGAACTAAAATCAAACAGGAAAGTAAAATATATAAGAGATATGACATGGGGCTGGAGAGATGGCTCAGCAGTTAAGAACACTGGCTGCTCTTCCAGATGTCCTAAGTTCAAGTCCCAGCAACCAAATGGCAGTTCACAACCATCTATAATGGGATCTGATGACCTGGCATTAAGGCATACATGCAGATAGAGCACTCAAACATAAAATACATAAGTAAATTTTAAATTTTTTTTTGAAAAAGAAGGGAATGACACCACTGGCATAGAATTTAATCTCTCGATATGTACCTGTATACACAGTGCATTTTCTATCCTCAAAGAGTTCTATGTTAGTCAATTAAATCATTACCTCCCATATGTTACTTTATGCACTGGAGCAGATAATATAACTGGCTTCTTCCTATCACTAGATCTTCTTCTGGGTCCCTCGATTATCCCACTGTCTCCTTGCTGTCTTCTAATTCTCCCAGACTTTGGGCATGTGACTGGCATCCCAGGTTGGTCATTGGCTGCTTACCTTTTTTTCTGCACTTACTGGCTCTTCAACCAAGTTCCCTTGTCTTATATGCCCTGCATGTAAAGTTTAATCTTATACCTCTCCTCAGCTCACAACCAAGTATCCAGAAACATGATCCCTGTTACACAATTTGTAGCAGAGTTCTGCCATAATCCAAGCTGCTCCATTTTCAGCCTCACTAATGCCATCAGTTCAAAATCTTTATGGTCATCCTTGACTTTTTCTTTCTTCCTGTAACTGATTGTCCCACTACTTCTGTAGGCTCCTTTTCAAAATGTTACTCCCTTGACTCTTTTAATATGTTCCACAGTAATAAGACACCTAAGGGCATTCTACTGCTCCAAATCCTTTGGTGTCCTTCTGACCTATAGTGAATTATTAATATTCCCTCTAAAGCCTCTCAGAAATCAACTCATAGGTGCCACCCTTCCTGACTAATAAGTTCCCATCTTCAAATCTGATATAGATTATTGGCAAAGTTATCTACTATTTCTCCCTCCCCTATAAGCCTGATTATAATGTGACTTCTAACATCCCCCAGAAGCCCCGTGCCGAAGAATGCTACATTAGCTTATTTATGAACCACTCAAATTTATATTTACATTGTGGTTCTGACAACAAAATGTACCAGCAGCAGTGGCATGGGAGGCGTGAAGTACCACAAGCCTCACATGTAGGCATAGGCTTCCCTTTAACCATGAATGACTCTCTCTAGGCCCTAAGAACATGTTGGCAAGCCTTCTGGAGGTTGGAGGATGAGAAAGAAGAGTTGGTACCAAACTGTACAATCATCTCAGCTGTAAACATATAAAATCCATCTGTGTGACCACTACATATCTTAGGTTTTTTTTGTTTGTTTGTTTCAATCTTTGACAGAGGGCCTCTACTCTAAGATGCTGAGGATCTCTGGACAATACAATTCTGGGGATGAGAAGAACTAGTAACTGAGGTTCCTAAGATCAGTCTCGAGTTGGAGGATGGTCAACATCAAAGACACATAAACATGATTAGAAGGCCATGCTTTCAGTCAGCTCAGAGGCAAGGTGCAGAGCTGTAGACTTAGTTAATCAGCAATAGACAGTGGCTCCATAATCATGCCTACTGCCCTAGTTTCCTTCTGTTGCTGTGATTCAATGTTATCCAAAAGCATCCTGGAGGAGCAAAGTGTTTATTTCATAGAACACTTTACAGCCCATCATGGAGGACTCCAGGAAGGAATCTGAAGGTAGGACTGCTTTGTATTCCACACAGCATTCCTGCTGACCAAGCAATTCACAGTCAAGAAAGCACAGTGGGAACCCAGGGGGAGGATTCTTACCTACTGACTTGTTCAGTGGCTCATGCTCCACTTGCATTACTATATAGCTGAGGGCCCTACCTAGGATAGTGTTAGTCACAGCATGTTGAGCCCTGTTACACCATTCATAAACAAAATAATTTCACAAAGATATGGCCTGAGTCAATCTAGCAAATATAATTCATCATGTGAAGATCCCTCTTCCCAGGTGAGTCTAGGCTGTGTCAAGTTGAAAATAAAAAACTAACCAGGCCTTTCCTTCAATCTCTGCTCCAATTTTCTCCCTATATTTTGTTTAGACAGGAACAATTCTGGGTCAAAAATTTTGAAGGTTGGTTGGTGACCCCATCCCTCCACTGGGGACCCTATAAGGTGGTCTCTTCAGGTTCCATCTTCCTACTCTTGGGAATTTTGGCTAAGATCATCCCAGTTGAGTCCTGGAAACCTCTCACACCCCAGATCTCTGGGACTTTCTAGAGGTTTGCTCTGCCCCACCCAACCCTTACAGCTGCATATTTCCATTCATTTTCCTGGCTCTCAAGGCCTCTCTCCTGTCTCCCCCACCCCCCATAATTGATCCTGTCCCCTTTTCCCCTCCTCCCCTCTCCCACCCAAGTCTCTTCCTCTGCCTCCCATAATTATTTTGTTCTCCCTTCTAAGTGGGATTTAAGTACTCTCTCACTTGGGCCTTCCTGTTTGTTAAACTTGTTATGGTCTATGGGTTGTATCACTGGTATTCGATACTTTTTGGCTAAAAAACTGAATACCCATGAATACTTATCAGTGAATACAAATCACGATTTCCTTTTGGGTCTGGGTTACCTCAATCAGGATGATATTTGCTAGTTCCATCCATTTGCCTGCAAAATTCATGATGCTCTCATTTTTAATAGCTTAATAGTATTCTCTTGTGCAAATGAACCACATTTTCAATATCCATTCTTCAGCTCTGGGACATCTGGGTTGTTTTCAGCTCCTGACTATTAGAAATAAGGCTGCTATGAACATAGTGGAACAAATGTCTTTGTGGTATAATGGGGCATCTTTTGGGTATATGCCCAGGAGCAGTATAGCTTGGTCTTCAGGTAAAACTATTACCAATTGTCTGAGGGACTGCCAGAGCTAGGGCAAACACAGAGAAGCCTGAAAGGTTAGAGGTTATTTATACAAATGTGATTTCCAGAGGTAATGAGATGGATAAGGACAAGTCTTAAAAAAGAAACTAAGCACACAGAAAAGCAAGGTTGTCACACATGGACTCCAGCTCCTCTAAAGGCCAAGGCAGGAAAAGCCCATGTTGAAGACAGCCCAGCCATCGAAAGTGATGAGACCTGTCTCAAAACAAAAGTATGGAAAAGGCTGGGGATACAGCTCAGGGTCTGGACACTTGCAAAGAAAGAGTGAAGCCCTGGGCTCAACTCCAAGCACAACAGAAACGACAAACCATAGAGCTTAACAAAGCTGAATCCTATAGAACACATATATTATTACTATACACCAACTCACCTTTGCATTCTTTTTCTTAATAAGTATGAATATTGCTATTAATAAACACAATTTCATCTGTCACCAGAGAAACAAGAACAGTCTAGTTAAGTCTTAGATGCAGTGACTTGGCTTGGCGATCATGCTACTAGGTGTACTAACTGGACACTCTCCTAAGAAAGCATCATGACATTAGCATAATGGACAGCCACTCCTGCATCCTAGCAAACATTGCTTTAGAGTGCTAATGCCACAGGAAGAAATCTCTCTGAAAGCCTGATTACTGCTAGCAGGAATCATCAGAACACTGTATTATGCGAGAATGGTCTCTTCACTGACTGACAAAATGCTAAGATGACAGAAACTGTAGTTGTTTTTCTTGTTCCTAACAGAGGGAACTGCTCTCCAGTCACTAATAACCAACTAATGTACAGCCAAGCAGGAAGAAATTGAATACACACTAGAGGCCACAGTGATAAATAAGTGGATTGCACGTGAAGTCACACAAAGAAAACTGCACGGGAGCTGCCAAGCTCAGCTGCCTTCTTAGTTACTGTGCCAGAAGTGAGAAAACTTTTTTTTACTATTCTTTGTTTATACGGCTGATTGTTTTTTAATGAAAACTTTAAAATTTCAATTGGAATTCTCATTTTAATTTTGTCACTATAAAATATTTGTCACTATATTATTAAAGCAAAGTTCTGGTTTATATTTATGAAGTATTTTTATGTATAAAAATAGAAAAAATTGGGGCTGAAGAGATAGCTCAACATTTAAGAGTACTTTAAGAGTACTTTTCTTGCAGAGGACCTGGATTCTATTCCTGGCACCCATATGACAGCTCACAATGATCTGTAACTCTAGGAAATCTGATACCCTCTTCTGGCCTCAGAGGACAGCAGGCACATACATGCTACACAAATATACTTGCAAGCAAAACACTTATATGCATAAAAATGAATAATTATTAAAGAGGAATAGAAAGTATTTTTATTCCCTTAATTCCTACATGATCTAGACTGACTAATTCATATTATGTAAGTCTTAGTATTATTTCGTCAAGAGAAAAGAATTTAAATCAAAAGATTTTGTAAATTGTTTTTGTTTTTGTTTTTGTTTTTTGTTTTTTTAACAAAGCACAACAAGGGGTTATATATATATCAGGTGATTAAAACTACAAAGAATTTTAGTTAGGGAAACTTGCAAAATGACAATACAGCTGCTCTTCTGATTAAAATACACCTTTATAAAATTAGGGCAACATTACACATCTAACATACTTTTAAATAATTATATCAGAATTGCATACCATGTTTTGATCATATAACACTACTGCCCCAACTCTCCCCAGTGGACACTCCATCCCATTCAACTTTGTGCCTCCTTTCTCTGCCCATCCATCAAGGCCAATTTGTCCTGCCCAAATATCCTTTTAGACTGCAGAAGGCTTATTTTCCCAGAAGGCAGCAGAATTGTTTTTAATCCCTATATGCATGGTAGGAGGCCACTTCATTCCTTTTCACTGTCACTGGAACAAAAGAATGCCTTCCAGCACTGAAGAGGGTTTCTCTTTCTACCTCTTTCTAACAGTTGCTGTCATTGGCTTTCTTGATCATAGCTATTCTACTGGGATGAGAGGGAACTTGAAACAAATTTGAATTTGCATTTCCTTCATGGCTAAGGATATTGAACAACTTTTTAGATGTGCATTGTCCATTTGTATTTCTTAAGATCTACCTATTTAATTTGTTATTTGCACAGTACAATGGACACCAATGTGGAAGTTCCTTGTGGAAAGGAAAATAGAACTATTATATGATACAGCTAGAAACTTCCAGGTATACATAGACACAAGGAACTTAAGACAGTCTCACAGAGATAGATCTGCACATTCATGTTACACTTAAAATAGCTTGTTAACATAACTGGCTTAGATGTCAATCAGCAGATGAAAAGATAAGGAACACGTGCTGATTTTATACAATGGAATTCTGAGCAGACTAAAGACAATGAAATGATGACATTTCATGAAAGTAGATGAAACTGGAAATTATTGAGCCAGATGCAGTAAAACAAATGCCACATTTTCTCTCATATGCAGAACCTAATATGTGTATACACATGTTTGTGGTCTCAAAACTAACATAAGGATCATGAGAAGGATGTAAGGAGTCTTAGGAGAGGTAGGGAGAAAGACAGAGAGAGAGAGAGAGAGAGAGAGAGAGAGAGAGAGAGAGAGAGAGAGAGAGAGAGAGAGAATATGATAACAAAGAAGAAAGGAGACAGCCTGAAGGAAGAAGAAAGGTGATCAATTGAAGGAAAGGAGGTAGTGGAGGAGGGGGATGAATGTGAATGAGGTATGACACCTTTGTATAAAGATGCCATATAGAACCCCTCATTTTCTGTATGCATTAGTCACTTGTTGCTCTAACGAAATACCTGATGAAAGCAACTTAAGGAAGGAAGAGTTTAATTTAACTCAAAGTTCGATGGTATAGTCCATCATGGTAGGCAAGTCATGGTGGCCTGAGATTGAGAGAACTGCGTATACTCTCTTTGTAGATGAGAAACAGAGATCAATTAATGTTTATGAAGGAAGACAGGAGAACAAAAGGGTTATATTAGACTTGATGAACCAGGAACATGTGCCTGAGTAATGCCACTCCAGGACAAACTACTGGAGCAGAAATACCTCAGGAGTGATTCAAACAGCAAGTATTTGGGAAATACACCTAGGAATTAACTGTCTAGAAAATAGGTATCTGGATTAAGAGTAATCCCTCAGTAATTAAGCAAGAGCTGACTAAATAATCCCTAGGACTTTTCCTTGGTTATTGGGTAGCTGGCAAGGTCATATTAGCAATTAATAGTTTATTAAAATCCATTTACAGAAAAGAAAAATGGCCTAAAGACACGAAGAACTACATGTTCTCTCATATTTAGATCCTTTCCTCTAATGTGTACATGTGTGTACATATATATATATATATATGCCTAAATATATATGTACATATATATATACACATATATATATGTATATATATATGTATGCCTAAATGTACTGAAATGAGACTGAAAGAGGGTAATGTAGGGCTAAGGAAGGTGCTGATAGGGCAAAGGATACATGTAACATGAAAGAGGAAAAGGGATTCTGGGAGAGGTAACAAGAGCAGATCAAGAGGACACCGAGGAGTGGGGGAAGAAGGTACAAGAGAATCTACTAAAGTACTTGTTTGAAATGCCATATAGTGTTTAATAAGCAAATATGCCAATTAAAATTAAATTTAAAGTTACTGAAATATAAGATACAAAATACAGAAAAAAAGATAATGAGTTAAAAAAATCCTGGCCAGAGCATCCTATATCACAGTAAGACACCATTAAGTTAGAACAGTGAGTGTGGAGGGAGAAATAAGAATACTAAAGCCTATAAACTGTCTTAGTGTTTAGCATCCAGAGACACAGAAATGTAAATGGACATTTATGGGGACTTGAGATATTGGACAAGACACATACACACACATTCACACCATCACTGAATTCATTTTCTCTTGGCTATCTACTGCTGGGCATGAAGCCTAACCTGTAGTGTGGTTCATATGAATGAACTCCTAAAAGGAATCTGTGTCTGCAGAGATTTATTGGCTAATGAGCATGTCAGTACTTCAGAGAGACAGACTGTTACAGGTCCAGAGTCTAATTACCTTATCTTGGTTAAGTTCTGGCTCTCTGGAACAGACATTATTAACATCAGAACTAATGTCTTGTAACAATATATAAAAACCTCTTATAATCTGTTAATTTAGCAGGCAACTACCTTCTATAATCCAAAAGCTAAGAATGCCATCAGATAGCTTCTTGAGTCTACAGGAGAGCTTCCCTCATCTTAGTGGAGCTGCCCCTCTAATTTACCTTCCAGTGAATTTTAAACTTGCCTTGATTCCCAACATCCTGTGTTCTGTAAAACTATATAAGCTTTGTGAAACTGTTTCTACAATGGAACATAGAATTTGGGCAACCTAAATCTATTCCTGGGCTATGGTCAGTCAAAGTGGCTCCAGCATAAACTCCTATTCTCTTTGAGAGCTATGATTTTGTGTGTCAAGATTTATGTAACCACTGAGATTCCATTGGAGAAAATTAAGTTTTCCTTTGTACACATTTATCAACTGGAAACAACTTCTTGATTAGGGATGGAGGTTCATATTCCCCTTCCTGCCCTCAACCCACTTTCAGCACTGGGATCCCAGCTGGCTTGAACCTGTGCATGCCCAGTGCATGGTGCCACAGTCTCTGAGTTCTTATCTGCATTAGTCCTATTATATCTGGAAGACATGGTTAATTTGTTTCATCCATCCCCTTTGGATCTTGAACTCTTTCTACCTCCTTTGCTCTATAGCTCCCTGAATTCGAGGGGAGGGATACCATGAAGACATTCCATTTAGAACTGATTGCTACAAAGTCTCTCACTCTCTGCCTATTGTCCAATTGTTGTTTTAGAAAAAAACCTAGATGTTTTATTTGGCTGTCTTTTTTGATGTGCTTAAAACTCACCTCCCTTAAGTATAAAAGGAAGTTATATACCTCTCCAGAAAAACAAAAAATAATAAACAACAACAACAAACCACCCTGCAATCCTAGGAAGAGGAACACATGCAGATGTGCCCTTAGAACCTCAGCTCTGCTGACCACGTGATCTTGTTCAAGAACAGAGAGATGGATAGGAATTTGAGCAGAGTTCCCAGTAGCCATTCCTCTAAGTGCAAGGCCTACTTTGCAGTTCTTAGAATGTGAGCATGGCTGTGGATCTGCCAACCAGTGTACTCTAAATCCTACATGTTTTCTACACCCATTCTCCAGTCTTCCCAGAAAGGGAAATTTATGGGGACACTGGAACACAAAAACAACTTCTCATGGATCTCCTCTCCAGCTGACACTTAAGAATGTAGGCACAATTAATGAAATTTACGTTGGAGTTTGATACGTTTCCTTTAATGCAGAGATACTTCAAACAAAAAAAAATTAAAATAGAAAGACATCATGCTTGTCCCTTCTCCTTTCTTAGACAGACACCCCCGTGTCTCAAGAATCTCATAAGAAACCCTATTCAGTCAAAGAAGGATCTTAATGTCCTTGTGTAAACTTATGGCTCAGAGCTTCATCTTACCAGACAATAGTGCCAACCAAGGCATCTTTAGAACCACCCTGACATTGCACTTACCAAAAAGAGCAAGAAAAGACAAAAAGGATTTTATTCTTTGAGATTATAATATATCATTTCCCCTTCCCTTTCCTTCCTCCAAGCCCTCTTATATAATTCACCCTTGCTTTCTTTAAAATTAATAGCCTCTTTTTTCATTGTTTTATACACATACACACACATGTATGTATATAATCCTAAATATAACTAGCTCAGTCTGTATATTGTTACTTGTATGAATATATTAAATGATGATCTTTTAGCATTGGAAAATTAATTTCTATTTCTATCATCTTCTCCTGACTGCTGAAATTATTTTCAAAGATAAATAAAGCAAGGGAAGTATCCAGTTAAATAAAGCAGCCTGGTTATCAATTCCAACTTCATGAGGCATCATGGTAAAGGATGATTTAGAGAAGTTTTCTTCCCTAATTTAGATCTATTGAAATAGGGAGTTATCAGTAAAGGTTTCTGGTAAGATATATACTGAAGCTTAGTTTTGAAAAAAAGTTTATACTGTCTGCTAGTTGAATAAAAGAAGAGGCAAAATTCAAGTTTAAGGAAAACAGCTCAAAAGGCTTCAGAGATCCATGCAAACCATGGATTGCAGGGGTATGTCAAAGTACACCTTAGTGTAAGTGCCATTTGGATATTTTACCATAAAATTTTTAATGAGCCCTCGAGTCAACTGAATTCCACCTGTCAATTTTCTGTTTCCTAGCAATAGGAGACATTAATGCTTTGGTTGCAACATAGTCATCAACTCAAATGTCATGGCCTATGGTGATGTGTTGCCAAACACAATGACATTGACCCTAGAATTAAGGTTATTTCTCTGGATCTCTGTCCATGAATACAAACTTCCAATTTTAATAAATTGAAAAATCATAGCAGAAGTATATAAATGACTATTTGCAACCACACACATAAATGACTTGTGTAAGTGTGTATAAAAAGCCAGACAGAGGGAATCTTATGGTTTACTAAAAACAACTTGGAAAAGACTAAACAGTTAATATTAATTGTTGGTCTTCCAGAGGACCCAGGATCAATTCCTAGCATAAATGCCCAGTGACTCACAACCATCTATACTTCCAGCTATTGAATATCTGATGCCTTTGGCCTCCTTGGGTACCTGCACTTACATGCACATATGCACCTTCAGTTAAATATAAATCATTAAAAATAACAAAATCATTTTAAAAACTAAAGAAAAAGCTCAACTCAGAATATATGGTAATTTGTAATTGCTCCCAATCACTATTTTTTTACGAAATAAAATTAAAAGGGCCATATGTTACTCCAAACTTTTGACAAATGATGCCAGGTTTTTTTTGAACAATCAACAGAAGGTAATTTATTTCTGAGAATTCCATCCACAGAACAGGAAGGGAAAAAGGTTCTGTCAGGAACATACTTTATGAAATAGAATAGCCATAAAGAACAATGCCTCTGATTAAATTTAGTTGTAAACTGGCTTCCTGCAGCTGCTAAAAGTGATCTCGCTCTAAGAATTTATTCCAAGCTCAGGAATGACCTGACAAACACAGCTCTTTGCATACACATTTGTCCCTGTTCTTGTACCCCCAAATGATTCAAAGCCATACACGATAACTTCGAGATCTGTGATTTATACCATTTGATAACCAACCAACTCAAATATATTACTAAAGTAATCTAATCAATAATTCAAAAATAAACATACCCTCACAGTCTGTTGTGTAAGGTTTTTTAATACCAAGATTTCTAGAGTAAATATTCTTTTAAATGTGCTAATCATTTCTCCTGTCAATCATTTTGATTCAAAGGTCCAATAGTATTGCCTGCTTACAGAGCTCTGTGATTTGACTGTATAAATACTTTTTAAATAGAAAGTTACAGTAGCAATGACTAATCACTGCTCCATGATCATGTCCATGATCTTGATTAGCTTTGGAGGCTGCTCTTATGGCAGAGACTGGTGATTTCTACTCAATCTGATGGGTGATGATGTAAAGAAGCAGGAGATAGAAGGCTTGGTTTTCTCTTCTTATTCTGATATGCATATATCACTAGAATCTCAGGAAATTGAAGCTGACAATCATTTACTTACATTGTACAAATTAAACAGAACCAAGTACTTGCTCATCCCAAAGGAATGTTTGTGGCTTCCCACGTACTTTAAAGCATAATGAAAACTGTATTTCTTATCTGTGCCTGAAGTACTTGAAAATCATGAAAACAAATCCCATTACTAAGGCAAGTTGTCAGAGGGAGGTGGAATTAACTATTTTATATAGTGAAGGTTATTGACTTCAAATTTATACTCAAATTCTTGACACCAATTTATTCCATAAAAAGGTGTATATATTGTCTTGTCTTATAAAATATCTAATAAGATTGACCCAGCATTTGAATTCTTTTTTTACTGATACAGAAAATGTAGGCCATTTATATGAGCTTTTAAAATCAGTTCTATAACCCTCATTGTTGACACTTTCCAGGACTTACATCAGTTCTAATTTGCATAACTAACAAATATCCAGAAGAAGCCTGTGAGAACCAGTGGCAGATGCCAAATAAAAGGTAAATGCAGGAAGAGGGTGGTTTGTGGTTTGGTTTTTATTGCTGTTGTGACCACCATCACTGAAAAGAGGTTATTTGGCTAACATGTCTGGATCACAGTGTATAAGAGAGGGAACCCAAGGCAGGAACTCAAGCAGGACAAGAACTCTGGAGGCAAGAACTGATACACAGGCCACAGAAGAGCGCTGCTTACTGACTTGCTCCTATGGCTTGTTCATCCTCCTATCTTCTACAGCTCAGGACCACCTGCCCATGGGTAGCACAGATCACAATGGTACATTCTTAAATCAAGAAAATATCACAACAGTTTTGCCCACAGTCCAATTTTATTGAGGTATTTCGGCACCTAAAGTTCCCTCTTCTCATGTGACCCTAGTGCTGGGGGTCTTCCCTGGCTCTCCTTTGCTGACAGAGCCTGCAGGAGAGATAAGAAGTCAGCGAGTGGAGGGAGGGATTCAGGCAGTGGTTTAGGGAATTGTAAAGAGCTCTGAGGTTTCACAGAAAAAAAAAACAAGACTAACAATTATTCAAGAAGTACAGATTATGTGTTTGATTTTTCATTACATATCCAGGTTTACAAGTTCAGTCATAATTAGAAAGTACAAACAAAACAGATTTTATTTTTATCATCAGCCCTATAACTCCAACTTAAATAATCTAAGGAATGTCACCTCCAAAGCAAACACACATTATATGACAGCCTGCTTTTAAGCTAGAAGTGTTTGTAGTTTGAAAGCACTCCAAACAAACAGAAAATATCTGGACTATTCTTTATATGAATAGCAAAAACTGATACCTAACTCATTTTACTATATGTTGCATTATCGATGCTATAAAGTAGGAGAAGTTTTAGTCAATCTATCTTATCTTACTGAGTTTTATTCCTCCAGGGGTATATCATGTATGACCCCCTATCTTTAACCTATATCTTCAGAGAACTCTAAACTTATCATAAAGGGAACGCCTTGAATCTGTAACCTGTCCTCCTGGACAGTCAGTTTGTCAATTGTCTGCTTACCCTGCACCAATTATACTGACTGAGTTTGCTCAGTCAGTATACCCTGAGAAGATGCCTGGATGCTTCATGTACTACATACTTATATGTGCTTAATAATCTTCAGAGCATTAGAAAGACTTCCAACTAGGACCGGGAAAAGATAATTTTACTATTTTTCCAAAAGGACTCAGACATAATTTTCTCAGAAAAGGACATAAAATTAATCATAATGCAAAGTCCCCAAGAATGAAAGACACAGAGATCAAAACCCAAACGTGGGAAATAGGAATGACAGTGACTGCACATTCAGCCCAGCTTTGCTGGAACTGTGTCAGACAGCTGTGCTGGCTTAGTGACTCTCGCCATTTCTAGTAGATATGCCTGTACCACCCTAGCTTGGGTCAAGTTCAGAAAAATTAGCCAGCACAGATATGTTAATTGTGTTGAATACATACACAAATATATAATTCCCCAATCATCAGAAGATTACATACCAGCAAAAACAGCAAACTACTGATACATATTAATATGACCATATGCACAAGTATTTGGTAAGGAAGAGAAATCCAACCCAAAGAACTGCAAGGTATAAGAGTTTGTTATGTGACACCATACAGGGCTGAGAAGGCCACTGGTCAAATTCAAAGAGATAGGACCCAACTTCTGAGGATAATAAACATGTTTTACACCTGATTGTGGTAATGACTACAGAATTGTACATCTCTTCAAAGATAACTAAATTGCAAGTTTACAGCCAAAAATTATACCCAACCAATGCTAAGTAAAACTAAAAAGGAATTAAGGGTCAAACACTACATCTTACAATGAAACCATAATTTGAAAAGAGCTTGAAATCATTGTATATATAGTACAAGTATATAACAGTTCTTAGAGCATGAGTGTGACCCTCCCACAAACTCCCAATAACAAACCTTTGAAAGGTCATCCTGAATTTTCTATGCTTATGTACTATTTTATTATTAGTCAATGTATTACTATTTATCAGAATTTCTCTAAACACTCCACAGATAGTAATGTCTTCCTGAAACCCTTGACATAAGCAAGGGTAGCCCAAGTATTCCAAGTGGCCATAAGCATTGCACTAGTGTAGCCGCACATTCAGATTGAATCTAAGGTACCGCACTCAAAATTCCCAACCTGGAGCAACTGCCACCTGCCATGGAACAGACAGGAGAAATGTTTGGCTTACTTATGACATGTCGCTACTTCCCCTGAAGGCATAAAGGGCGCTTGCTACCAGATGCCTGAGTTGGTTATGCTGGTGAAGGATTTAAAAGCTGACTTAGGAAGTAGCCCACATGGATGTTTGCTTAGCTATTTATCATTTTTCATTTTTGTTGGTATGGTATTCAAGTTATTGTCTATGTGCACATGTGAGTGTGGGTGCACATGCAAATACATGCCTGTGGAGCGCAGACATCTCTCTCGAGTATCTTCTTTCACATTTTTAATAAGGAGGGCATTTCTTTGTCTGTTTGTTTGGAGTACTGAGGGGCGTGCCATGGTGTGCACATACAGGTTAAAGGACAACTTGCAGGAGTTAGTTCTCTCTGGTTACCATGTGGTATCTAGGGCTCTACCTCAGGTTGTTATGTGAGTACTAGAGACCTGAACTTAGGCCTTCCGTACTGATTAAGCTGTCTCTGAGGGCTCGGTCATTTCAATTGGATTTTTATCCTGGTTTATGTGGAACACAGTTTAATAGGGATAAGTGGGGTCATAACAGTCATCCTCTGGGAAGTGTGGCCAATCTGCTGATAGGAGACCGGGAAATAGAAAAAACTGAAAGTTTGAAAAGGGAACTCTTTCCAGTGCTACGTCTTGTGCATTCTAGAGAATCACCTCATCTAACCACTGAGTTATATCCTCTACTCTGAAATCTTAAAAGTTAGAAAATTAAGGCAAGATGTATTCTGTTATTCTTACCAAACAAATCTGCCCTTCTGTCCTATCACTGAGCAATAGTGCTTGGCAGAGAACCTTTTGTAAAATTGCAGGATCATCTCTGAGATGCCTGTCTTTTAAATTACAGTATTCCTTCCTATGCATCTTAGCTACCTAAAGTAATGTTTACATAAAATTAACCTGTAAGACTTCCTATTCAGATTTCTGTATGCATCATTTACTCAGAGAAACAAAGATGAAAACAATCCTCATCATTTCAAATATCCTTAGACAGAACACCATCAAGTCATAGCTGTTTCCTGAGACTGTTCTGCAAATTAGCCTAAGAAATCTCTAAATCCCAGTCACAAATAACACACACACACACACACACACACACACACACACACACACACACTGTCCACACTTAGCACTGATATACATAGTGTATGCTGTTCTCAAACTATTAATGAATTCAAATCTAAGTATCTTGCTCAGAATAAGATACATTTGATAGGAATTAGAATACAAAATAGTGCAGGAGTCTGTCATAAATGAAACATAAGATAAGTAAATTTAAGCAAAAATAAATATTTTAGATATAAAACATTTATATTAGATATAATTATAATGGTACAAAAATAATATATGCAATTATGAAATATTTCTTCAGCATTAACATACTTAAAATCTGATTTTACATGTGAGAAATCCCTTGCTAAAAAAATAGTTTAGTCTCAGTGACATCTCTGCTGTCACTGAAATCATATCAATGAAAGAACATTAATTCAATAGGTTTTCAGATGCTCATTAGTGCACTAGATATTAGAGGCATGCAAAGATGATTAAGTGTGATTACCAAAATCGAGCAGTTCACCACCCAGTGAAGGGTATAAGGCACATCTTCACAAGATAAAATGAGATAGTAAATAATTAAAAAACATTATGCAAAGTTAGGAAGCAATAGATCACTAGAAATTTATAATCTAGTAAAGGACATAAGTCCTTACAACTCTAAATCAAGGTAAAATGGGAATGGGACATTGTGATTTATAGGCAGGAACACAGTAAATGAGACAAGTTGGGGCAGGCCGGAAGGAGAGGCATGCTCAGGTACACACTCAACGCCAGCTGAACACTGGTCTACAGACAGCATTGCTACAAGAAATGCTGGTGTCCTCCATTAATACTACCAAATAACCAGCACTGCACAGGGTCTTCAAGCATTGATTCATCTGTTCAGAACACAACCTGCATAGCTCTGTCTACAAGGTAAGCCATGAGACAAGGCTCAAGCTAAATACGAGAGTAGAAGAACACGGCATGTTTAGGACAACTCTCTTTGTGTAGAAATCAAAGAAAATAATTAGATGTATCTGAAAAGATAACCAAAACTCTAGGTAGGGAGTTTAGCTTTTACCCATGAGACACAGGAAAATCTCTCTCAACAAACAATCACATAGGCACATACAAATATGTACCCATATGCACACACCATTGAACTACAATGATCCCATTTCTCATAATTTATTATACTGAATATTTTCTTTCTATATAACTCTAGAACATAGTACATGCATTTTTTAATAGACTATTCTAGCATACAAATAACAGGTTAAATCATAACCTCATCAAACATGTCGCTGTACTTTGTCTCATTTCCTCTCTGAGCACACTTACCTTCTTCTACCCTCTTCCTTTTCTATGTGTTCCCTTGATCCTCCCCATTAAACGCAACTTCTACTTTCTTTTATTAATTTACTTTATGTAAATGTGTGACTGCCTGTGTGCATATATGTATACTCTATGTATGACTGGTGCCCACAGATACCATAATAGAGCAGTGGATCCCCTGAACCTGGAGATATACAATGTGGTGAGCTACCAGATAGAGCTGGGAAACGAACTTAAGTCCTCTCCAGAAACAGCAAGTGTTTGTAACCACTGAGCAACCTCTCTAGCCCCATCCACTCCTTTTTTTAATTGCATATATGTCATCAAGCCTATAGATGTGATTTCAATTCCTAGAACCCACATAGAGAAATGAATAACTGACTCAGCATAAACTATCCTCTGAACTGCATATTCATGCTGAGACCATACAAGTGTGAATACATATACTAAATAAGCTAGTAAGTAAACAAATGTTAAAAAGTATGTTTTAATTATTTTTCAAGAAGTTAGGCGACTCCTGTGAGTTTATCGGTCTGTCCTGTATTTTACTACACTGGTCTACAGGCTTGTTTCCATGTTAGCACCAAGTTGCTTTTGTTACTGTGGCTCTGTGGTACAATTTTAGATTGGTTATTTTACTGTCTCAGTCACTACCCTTTCTGCTACAGATAGACTTAGTTATCCATTTCTTCTATGTTTCCATATAATTGTTGAGACTCATTTTACTAGCCTTGTGTTCCATGCCATTGATACTTTCATAACTATTTCACTGAATCTATAGATTCCTTTCAGTGTCAAAGAAAAACAAGAATCTTCTAAACCTTAAAGCATTCACCAGTAAATATTAAGGCAGAAATTCACTTAAAAATTAATTAAAACAACAGTAAGTAGAATCCATCATAGAGTTGATTCTTTGAAAAAATAGAAAAGATTAACAAACCAGCCAAAGAAAGAGGGAGGTAACCAAAAACAGTCAAATGAGAGATGATAAGGGGGTTAGTTGACAAAGTCCAGAGAAAGAGAGTGTATCATTAGTAAGTACTTAAAATACATTCCAAACATCTGAACTATTCAGAATAGGTCAGTAATGCCTAGGTATATATGGCCTGCCAAAATTAAGTCAAGATGATATAAGTCTTTAAGTAGATACATGACAGTTAAGAAGAATGAACTCCTCTTAAAAAGCCAGGTAGGAAAAGGAAGTTCACAAGCAAATGGGAGTCAGTGCTAACTCTTGAGAAAAAGAGCTAAGACCATTGGCCTCACACTGCTTCATAACATAAGAAAGGTGAGTGCAGGACAGACCTCTGGAGCTCCCAGGGACTGGACCTCCAACCACATATGTGGCAGAGGATCGTCTTGTTGGGCATCAGTGGGAGGAGTGGCCCTTGGGCATAAGGGGGTTCCATGTCTCAGTGTAGGGGAATGCCAGGGCGGGAAGGAGGGAGTGGGTGGGTGGGGGAGCACCCTCAAAAAGGCAGGGGGTAGGGAGGATGGGATAGGGGGTTTCTGGAGTGGAGATCTGGAAAGGGGAAAACATTCGAAATGTAAATAAAGAAAATATCCAATAAAAGAAAAAAAAGTGAGGGCACTACCAATCCCATTCTATGAAGTCAGTGTTAGTTTCATAACAAAATAGGATGGGCACACACAGACCATGTTCTCTGGTTAGGGGTAATTTTTCTTTGATACTGAGATGTATTGTTAGATTATTAATTTGAGATCTCTCTGAAATCAAAACCATTCTAAATTTTATGGAATGTTCATATGGAATAACTCTCAAATATTCACTTTTAAACTGATTATGTAAGATAGCTGAGCAACTATCAAAGAAAGGGAGCTTTTGTGTATCTGATTACACTCACTTGAACAAGTAATTGCAGGCAAGTGAATAATAACTTCTATTGTTTTAAAGAGAAGAATCAATAGACAAATTCTATGAAACTGCTGTATAAGAAGAAGTAATAGATACTTTTTAATTTTTATCTTTTTGTTTCTTCCAATCCATTATTATACTGATTACCATTCTTTGCTTTTGCAATAGGAAGATGTATTTGTTTGTTTTTTACTTTTTATCAAACAAAATCTGATTACTGAAGGTAAATTGATTTTAGTAATAGAAGTAAAGCCTGATAAATACTTAAGTAAGGTGGCTTGGACTTGAGGCATTTACTAGGAGGAGGAAGTCATACAAAGAACTACAAGTACTGTATGACTATTCTGCAGGAAGCATATGAAGTACACTGACAGCTCGGGGAATGCAAGCTTCCAGAGATGAAGGCATCAGAGGAGAGGAGCCCCAGACAGAGTGCTAACAATAACATGGTAGTGAACAAGACAAATCAACTCAGAGGCTTTCAGTACAGTGTATCCATGTCCAACAACACTGTACTGTAAGATTAGCAGTGTGCTGCAAATAAAGTTTCATGCTTACCACTCTGACGGCAACAAAATGTAATCAAGATCCTGAGCAAGGATGAGGGTCCAGTGCAGAACTGGAGCTACCAGTGGGAAGATGCTCAGCTCGCATCCAGGCCAACCAAGGCTACCTAGAATCTCACCCAGTTGGTGAATCAAAATTTATCTTTCAAGCTTTTAGAGCACTAACTAGCCTTGTATTCTAAAAGTACTTAGTGAGAGAACATTAGATCCACTCATTCCTCAAAAGGCGTATTTCTAGTGTTTAACTATGTATTTCCTATGCTCCACAATAACTAGTCATTGCATTTCTGCTAACTGAAAACAGCTAAAGTCAGCAGATACTTCTGTGCCTTCTGACTCAGTGCATCTCAGAGGCACCAAACCCAAGCCCATGCCACTACGGTGTAGACTGTCTTCCCTTGGTGTTCAGACATCACCTCCTTCCTTCTCTCGCAGTCCTCCACCTCTCCTGTGTACATATGGTCCACAGCCCAGTTCCTATCCAGAGTGCCGCCTCCTGAGGTCCTACAGCACTGCATTCTCCTGAGCCTCCCAGAGTGTTCTGACCACCTCAATTGTCACCTCCATCTTCTCTCTCCTGTGGCTCGGTTGAGGAGCAGGGCAACTGGCAGGCCTAGCCAAGGCCAAAGGCATACTCTCATTTTGTTTAGGTGCTCCATGAAGGCTAGCTTCATCATTGACTGATGTTCAGAAGCAGCGTGACAAGCAGCGGAGGTAACACATCAGGCCTTGCCTCTCAATCATAAGGAGAGGAACCCAGCAATGAGTCACTTACACTGCTATAGATAACCCTGCTGTCCCTAGATAACTGTGCCATCCCCTGCTTCTACCTTGGTCTTTTCTTCTACCTCAAATGTATAAATGCTTCATGTTGTCTTCAACTGGACATTGTTCTTTAAAACAAATCCATTTTTGTTGAATAATTACAGAGCTCTATAGTGTAGGCATGCTTGCTAATGAATAAAAATATGAAAAAAAAAATGGCCAGCCTCAGCCCACAAACTGTAATTTGGCCTTTTAAAGCTCAGAGTTTTGTTGGTGTTTTATTTTGCTTTATATTGTAAGGGCTTTTCGTTAAAAAATGCAATTAAGAGGAATTATGTGTAGTCACCTGCATCCAATTAGTTTTACTGGTTAGGGCCTAGAAGTAATAAGATTTATTCAAAAAATTTAATTTCCATGCAAAGCGGTTAGTTTCAGTTATCACTTCTAGGGACTCTACCCTTCCCCAGGCCAACCATCTCCCAAGGCATTAGAATGAGAATAACTGCAAGCATCATTGCAACCTAAAAACAAGTGAATATTAAATACATTGTTTCACTTAACATCTTCATGTGTAGACAAACACTTGTAAGATAAACTATACACACTCCTGAAGGCCTTCAATAAGATTACTTGTAAATTTGACTGGGCATAACAACTGTGATCCCAACACACAGGAGGCAGATAACCTGTGAGCTTGAGGCCAGCTTGGCCTACATAGTGAGTTCCAGGACAGCCAGGGCTATACAGCGAGAACTTGTCTCAAAACACAAAACAAGAAAACCAAACAAACACAAGGTTATTTATAATGTCATGAAGAATAGTTTATTATTTTTAATTAATTAAAATAATATAAAAAATAATGTTATTTGTTTCCAAAATCACTAACGTTTTGCTTTGAAATATGAATAAAAGTATTCCATTTTATCTTTGCTACCAATGCTTGGCTCAACTAAATAGAATACCCAATATAAAGATGTGTAAATGTTCATTGGCATTTCAGATGATTCTCATAATCAAGGAGTAGGTGGAAAGTTCTGTGTTAATACTTGCCAAGTTCTGTTTTTAATTATGTTCTTGAGTTGTGTCTACTATTAGAGAAATAATATTCAATTGCCATATTCCTGAGCTGTGTCTACCAATAGGGAAATAGTGTTTAAATGCCAACTACTTGGTAGCAACCAGGCTATAGGCATGAGACAAACAACACCCAGTTTACAACCTTTGCCTCTGGGACATGATTCCCTATTCTAAACTATGTGACAAGGCACTTTTTAAAACAACTTGGATGTTTTTCAGATATGGTCCATGTCAGGTATTTGTTAGAGAAACTTGCAAAGTTGTGTAGTAAATAAGTAAATGAAATTTAACTGTCCTAAGCTGTCACTATTATTGTCCTTTTGACTGCAGCCAGTCTCCAGACATTAGCAATAGCATCTGATCTCAAAGGAAACACGACTTCTTCACAATATGCAACCAGCTGCTCTCAACACCACCTCCGGTATTAGAAAGCTGAAGTTAAACATTTTGATGTTACAAAGAAAAATACATGATTTCAAGCCACATATGTTTAATGCCCACACAGGGCCTGTTATGCCATAATATTTTTATTTTTGTTTTGGAAGCAAGCAGGCAATTTCTCAAATGCCAGCCCTTTCAGTATAGCTACTAACACATACGAGAATGAGAATGACTTAACAGTGTATTTACAAACAGCGAGTTTTCACAAATTGTGGACTCAAATCTACAACACGAATTCCTGTGTTTGCAAATGTGTTGGGCCACAAACACATTCACATCTGAACTAGTTTGAAAATCTGTTTCTATCAAACATGTTCTCTCATTGAAAAATATCTTACCATACAAAGGTCAAGAAACCAGAACAATGGAGAGAGCCATTTATTTGATAGACTCTCTCCAAAAATAAATGCCTGTAACTCAGAAGTAATTAAGAAACAGTAAGTCCTACTGAGATTTATTCAATGCTAATATAAAACCTCACATTTTCTACAGCAGACTATCTATTTCTTCTCTAGGAGTCCAGTTTGTATTCATTTAAAGTATATTAGTACCAACATAAATAGTCATTTTAGGTTTTACTTTAGACATCAACAAATTTCAATACATGATAATGTGACTTAACTAGGTTTTAAAGTAATAGAATAGAAATTTTAATAAAAGAATAAAGCTGATTTTAATTCTAAGAGGCCTCATTCCTAGAGAGAAATAATGCATCATGGTTACACAGCTAATCCCTCTCACAGAGGTGGTTTCCTACGATGAACATGAAGAAAAAGAAACAGTCACCATAGACTGATTAAAAATGAGGAGCAGCAGAAGTGAGGAGCATGCAGACACTGACTTGCTGGAACTTACCTTTCTCTCTCTCCTTCAGTGAGATCATATAAGTGGTTGGCACCTCCATCAGCACAGGCTCTTAAGAGAGCTTCAAAAAGAAAGAATACAGATCATGTCAGTAAGGATGGCAAAGCCAGCCACGTCACGTGAGCATCACTACAAAGCCAGCACTCAGAGCACACTGCCACACTACGCCGGATCATGGCATTTACATGATGGCATGTCTGTTGTTCTTACAGGTGACTCTACATAGGAAGTCAGAACCACTCACAGGCTCTTAGCATCTTCTCCAGGCCCTGGAAACGGGTGGAGAAGGTGTGCTGCTAGCCTCTCCTACATTTTCCCCCTCTGTAATTACAGAAGCTGGGTTTGGGCTTATGAAGGCAGCAGGTTACAGCTTCTGACAGTCAGTCACTCTGATGATGTTAACATGCTGGCCTTGGAATTCTACTGGGAGCGGTGCATTCAAGTGGCAGCCTGTCTCATTGTGCCTCATTTGTCTTTTCTCTAGAACATTGAAGACCTTCCTTTTTTTCTGATGTTTTGTACTTCAAAATTATGCCTAAGCAAACCGTGCTTCCCAAATCTGAGGAAGGATCTCTCTCAGGTTCTGATGAATCTAAGTCATCTTAACTTAATTTCTTTCTGTCTTCCATCCTGTTTAGCTTTCTGTCTCTGGAGGAAGGATCTCTCTCAGGTTCTGATGAATCTAAGTCATCTTAACTCAATTTCTTTCTGTCTTCCATCCTGTTTAGCTTTCTGTCTCTGGGAATCCCACTGAAACATTTCTGTGGAGAATCTTACCAGCCCTTGACCTTTCTCGAAATGTTTCATTCTTGTCTTTCCTCTGTATGTGACCTTCCTTCAATTCTCCTTCAATTTATAAAACCTTTCTTCAATTATGTCAAATATCAATATTATGTTAATAATTGTATGTTAATATTAGTAGTTAAGATTACTGTTTTTAAACTATTAAATCAATTTTCAAGAAAGGACCTTTATGACATTGTGTTGCTACTTTCTAATGCTTCTATTTTAAATAAAATAAAATGAGATAAAACAAAAACTAACACACTGGAACTAGACAAAACAAAGAGAAGGCACAAGAAACAAAGGGTGACTCTTCTCACACTTAGGAATTCCATTAAAAACACTAAACTGGAAGCCATAATATATATGTAAAAGGCCTTGTGTAGAACTGTGCATGCTGCCTGGGTGTCTGAGAGTTCATGTGAGATTTGATCATGTTGATTTAGAGAGCCTTGGCCTCATTTACTTATTTTTTTTTTAAATTCTTGCCCTAGGAGTTAAGATCGATGTATTTTTTTTTTTTTTTTTATCCTATGGAGTAGGATGGTTGCAAGATATTGGTGATTTAACAGGATATCATAGCAATTTCTTTACCTTCTTTTTCTTCTCTTCTGCCCCTATGCAATATTAAGATCAAACCTTTTAATATTAAGTACATTGTTTATTTTTTCACTGTAGATTTATACAAGAGTAATCAGTAGTAATGATGCTACAGCCCCAAATTTATGCTGTCTTGAAATTTCCCCCACCAAAAAAATTAGTTCAGTACTTATGTCTCAAGCAAGTGGCAGAATATAGCCAGACTGCTTTTTCAAAATATTTCATGAATAGCTTGTATCCCAATTGCTAATAGAGTCTTTATTCATTTCTGCAGGTTTCCACTGTCTGTGTTACTCTCAACAGTATTGTCTTCCAGGCTTCAAATAAAACAGCTCATTAAGTTCCACTCACAGTATTCCACTGATTTCCTAGTCCAAAGTTTCAATGTCTTCCACACTAAGTCATTAGCATGAGCAAATGCCTAAGACAGAAATAACTTCAGTAGAAACAAACCACTCTGCTGACCTACTTCTTCATTTTAAAACCATGGATCACCTTCCTATATATTTAAGAAGATTTATAACATTCAACTCTAACTTTTGATATGTTAACATCAGAATGTAATGGATACCTATCAAAGTCTATGGAAAAGCCCATCAAAAGTCCATTTTACCTGTGATCCCTGTTATATATGAAACAATATCAGGCTAAGGAAGTAAAACACTAAGTTGTAGCTTGAGCGTCTACACTATAGAGTAGGCTCATTAAACAATTAGTAAATTAATAATTAAATCTAGTCACAGAACATGAACACACTGGGCATTTAGTAAGCAGTTTAGCAGTTTTCTCTGCTTTTTGTTAGAATTTTTTAAAATATGAGAAGTTTACATTTTAGAAAAGAACAGCCCAGGCTCCTACACAATATGAAATGAGAGCAGAGTCTATAGAAACAACCCAGAGGGAGGGCTAGCTCCATTAGACGCCCTAAGCATTTGTAATCACCGGAAACCAGGAATAAACAGAAGTGCATAGAATTTGTGGCACATTTCCTACATATCAAAATCATCATCAGTGAAGAGGGAGAAATGAACTCACATAAAATAGCAAAATATCACTGATTGGGGAGCATAAAAAGACTGATTAATAGAAACAGATGGTAAACGATCAGTAATTACCCTCAGAGTATAAAAAGTAATTCTCCATAAACAAAATTAACAAGTATATGAGATCTTTTATGTGAAAATTTATTTACTAAAGCAATATAAAATGAAAGAAATAGTGTCTAATTGGTAAAAATTAACAAGTATAATGATATCAGTTTCCATACTATATTACATAGCAAAGATCAGCTGAATTCAACATGTAAGTCTTTTTAAGAGCCAGGGGTGAAGATCTGGGATAAAGTGCTGACCTAGCAACTATGAGGCATGGTCTTGTCACCAGTGATATCACAGACAAACACACAAAACAAAGTCAACAAAATACAGGTACATTTTCATTTGTTAGGCATCCAAGAACATGTTGCTGTGAAAGAAAATGGGGTGAGAAGCAAATGTATGTAGGTCCTCTAGACTAAAAAAAGCTTCCTTTGCAATGGGCAGATAGAGGCAGCACCAAAGGAAGAAACGTAAAGGAGGTGAACACACCCAGCTCTGCTCAAATTCCCATTGTTTATTTCAATAAAAAAAAAAATTGAGTTGTTTTATATCAAGCAACATTTATAACACTTATATTTATTGTTATAACATTTTGTAAATTTTAAGGAATATAACAAAAAAGATATTGTGGGTATTGAAGGGGGGTATCTGGGAGGAGTGGGGGCAAAAAGGGAAACAAGAATGTGATTTAATTCTATTTACTTAAAATATGTTTTAAAATGTTAACAAATTCAGATAAATTGAAATCATGTAACTTTTCTCATCATAATGCAATAAAAGTTTAAAAAATTTTGAAGACTTATTGTCTCTAATATATTTTACGTAATAGATTTAGGGAAGTTTCTGAAAAGACAAACACTTAGTAACTAAATGTATCCATATTATCAAGGTTATAAGAGGAAAGTGAGTTAGAATAATGACTAAGGAAAAGTACAGACTACCGTCTTGTAACACATGAGTTAGAAATGGGAATATATTCATTCTGAAGGGGAAACAAAATCCACTTTCAAAACAATTTGATTCCCATAAGGTACCATAAAAATGTTAGTTACTTTTTAAAGGTTTATTCACAAAAATATTTTCAAATTTTACAAATATATAAATAAAATTAATTTCAAAAGAAAATACCTGAAGAATATAGAAACAATGATGGCATAGGTTCACACAAGGCAATTTGAAAAACGTGCAACACATATAACCAATAAAGGAAACGACTATGGAACAGAACCAGAAGTGGAGGGCATGCTAAAGGAGGAGTCAGATAAATCACAATAAATTGGTCCCAAAATGTCCATTCATCATAATTTAAACTGTCCTAAGCATTACTGCATGAGTTAGCTCTTAATGTAAAATGTCCGTTAGCTTATACAGCAAAATTTTTGCAGATTGTCTGGTAATGGTTGAACAGTTATTTACTATGCTTCAGGTTGATAAACATCTGAAAACTAAAACACACTAAAAACCAATGGAGCAAATTTTCTATCTGAGCAACTCTGGTATGTTAAAGATATCTTTAAGTATTGTTTTTTATCTCAGCATTTAGCCATATTAACAAAAAAGAACTGCACTCACAATTACAGGTAAATTGGCTATTTCAAAATCTTCCGTTGAATAAAACTAAAGAGAAATAATTTCACTTACTGCAAAGTATACTATTAAAGTAATTGCAAGTATTTATATGAAAAACACAAAAACAGAAAAAGAAGAGGAGGTGGAGAGGAAGAAAAAAATCTAGAACACTTTAGTTATTAAAAAAAAAACACTGGAGTTCGATTTTGGTCCCAATATCTATGAATTCTGATTATCAGAATGTTTTTAAGCTAACCCCTATAACTCTAATTCTAATAGAAAACCACCAAAATTACTATGGTGTATGACACCAAATTAACATAAAAATCCAGAAAAGACAGAAAGACAATGTAGATAAAGCAAGAAGGGAGGAGCAAAGGAAGATGTGCTAACTTGTACAGACAACTCTGCACATTTTCAGTATTTTAAAATGTTCTTCCAGTGTATCTGGTTTTATGTGGAGGTCCTTGATCCACTTGGACTTGAGCTTTGTACAAGGGGAGCTAGGAGAGGAGCGATTTGCATTCATCTACATGCATATTGCCAGTTGAGCAAGCACCATTTGTTGAAAATGCTGTCTTATTTCCACTGGATGGTTTTTGCTCCTTTGTCAAAGACCAAGTGACCATAGGTGTGTGGGTTCATTTCTGGGCCTTCAATTCTATTCCACTGATTCACTTGCCTTTCGCTGAACCAATACCATGCAGGTTTTATCACAACTGCTCTGTAGTACAGCTTAAGGTCCAGGATTGTGATTCCACCAGAGGTTCTTTTATTGTTGAGAATAGTTTTCACTATCCTGGTTTTTTTCTTATTCCACATGAATTTGCAAATTGCTCTTTCCAAGTGAGTGAAGAACTGAGTTGGAATTTTGATGGGGATTGCATTGAATCTGTAGATTGCTTTTGGCAAGAAGGCAATTTTTACTATATTAATCCTGCCAATCCATGAGCATGGGAGATCTTCCCATCTTCTGAGATCTTGAATTTCCTTCTTCAGAGACTTGAAGTTCCTGTCAAACAGATTTTTTTCTTGCTTAGTCAGAGTCACACCAAGGTATTTTATATTATCTGTGACTATTGTGAAGGGTGTTGGTCCCTAAATTTCTTTCTCAGCCTGTTTATCCTTTGTGTAGGGGAAGGCCACTAATTTACTTGAGTTAATTTTATACCCAGCTATTTTGCTGAGGTTGTTTATCAGGTTTAGAAGTTCTCTGGTGGAATTTTTGGGGTCACTTAACTATACTATCATATCATCAGCAAATAGTGATAATTTGACTTCTTCCTTTCCAATTCGTATCCCTTGGATATCCTTTTGTTGTCTAATTGCTCTGGTTAGGACTTCAAGTACAATATTGAATAGGTAGGAAGAGAGTGGGCTGCCTTGCCCATCCCTGGTTTTAGTGGAATCATTTCAGGTTTCTCTCCATTTAGTTTGATGCTGGCTACTGGTTTGCTGTATATTGCTTTTACTATGTTTAAGTGTGGGCCTTGAATTCCTGATCTATCCAAGATTTTTATCATGAAGGGGTGCTGGATTTTGTCAAATCTTTTCTCAGCATCCAATGAGATGATCATATGATTTTTTTCTTTGAGTTTGTTTGTGTAGTGGATTATATTGATGGATTTCGGTATATAGAACCATCCCTGCATCCCTGGGATGAAACCTACTTGACCATGAAGGATGATCGTTTTGATGTGTTCTTGGATTCAGTTTGCAAGAATTTTAATGAGTATTTTTGCATCGATATTCATAAAAGAAATTGGTCTTAAGTTCACTAAAACTAATAGAAAACAAAGTGGAGAAGATCCTGGAGCATATAGGCACAGAGGAAAACAGAACAGAAGACTAATAGCTCATGCTCTAAGATCAAGAATTGACAAATGGGATCTCATAAAATTACAAAGCTTCTGTAAGGCAAAGGACACTGTTAATAGGACAAAACAGCAACCAACAGATCGGAAAAAGATCTTTACAAATCCTATATCTGATAGAGGGCTAATATCCAATATATACAAAGAACTCAAGAAGTTACACTCCAGAGAATTAGATAACCCTATTAAAAATGGGGTACAGAGCTAAACACAGAATTGTCAACTGACGAATACCAAATGGTTGAGAAAAACCTAAAGAAATATTCAATATCCTTAGTAATCAGGGAAATGCAAATTAAAGCAACCCTGAGATTCCACCTCACACCAGTCAGAATGGCTAGGAAAAAAAACTCAGGTGACAGTAGATGCTGGAGAGGTTGTGGAGAAAGAGGAACACTCCTTCATTGCTGGTGGGATTGTAAGCTGGTACAGCCACTCTGGAAACCAGTTTGGCAGTTCCTATGGAAATTGGACATAGTACTACCAGAGGACCCAACTATATCACTCCTGGGCATATACGCAGAAGATGCTCCAACATGTAATAAGACACATGCTCCACTATGTTCATGGCAGCCTTATTTATAGTAGCTAGAAACTGGAAGCAAACCAAATGTCACTCAACAGAGGAATGGATACAGAAAATGTGGTACATCTACACAATGGAGTACTACTCAGCTATTAAAAACAATGAATTTATGAAATTTTTATGGAAATGAATGGATCTGGAAAATATCATCCTGAGTGAGGTAACCCAATCACAGAAGAACACACATGGCATGGACTCTCTGATAAGTGGATATTAGCCCAGAAGCTCAGAATACCCAAAATATAATCCACAAACCATAAGAAACTCAAGAAGAAGGAAGACCAAAGTGTGGATTCTTCGTTCCTTCTTAGAAGGGGGTACAAAATTCCCATCTAAGGAGTCACAGAGATAAACTATGGAACAGAGACTAAAAGAAGGACAATCCAGAGACTGTTCCACCTGGGAATCCTTTCCATATTCAGTCATCAAACCCAGACACTATTGTGGATCCCAGCAAGTGCTGGCTGACAGGAGCCTGATATAGCTGTCTCCTGAGAGGCTTTGACAGTTCCTAACTAATACAGAAGTAGAGATTCACAACCATCCATTGGACTGAGAATAGGGTCCCCAATGAAGGAACTAGAGAAAGGACCCAAGGAGCTGAAGGGAT
>NW_022196903.1:38494269-38499964 GCF_008632895.1 Mastomys coucha
CACATGGTGGGACTCATGGCTCCAGCAGCATATGTAGCAGAAGATGGCCTAGTTGGTCATCAATGGGAGGAGAGGTCCTTGGTCCTGTGAAGGTTTATGCCACAGTGTAGGGGAATGCCAGGACCAGAAAGTGGGAGAGGGTGGGTTGGTGAGCAGGGGGAGGGGGGATGAAATATGGTTAGTTTTTTGTTTTTGTTTTTGATATTTTTTCGGAGGGGTAACCAGGAGAGTAGATATCATTTGAAATGTAAATAAAGAAAATATGTAATAAAAAATAAAATAAAATGTAATTCCCCTTTGATGCAGAAATCCTATATAGACAACATAAATACTTGTCTAGATTGACAATATCCTACCACCAAGAGAGTTGTTTTCATACACACTAGTATGCTACGTGTTTGAATATGTCATCTTGCAGAATCAGCCTCCTTCACTACAGGATTACAGAAACCTCTCACTACATTTGGCTTTAGTAATTTTTTTTTTTACTTTAATCTTTTTAATAGTCCAGTCACTATCTGACTCCTGTTTGTTTTGCCCTTCTACAGTTCCTCATCTCATTCCTGCCTCTAAGAGACCACCCACCCCATGCCCCACACCCGCACACACCACCAGGCCTCTTCATTCTGTGGGGCCAAAAATCTCTCAAGGGTTAGGTGCATCTTCTCTCATTGGGGTTAGACCAGGCAGTCTTCTGCAGTGTATGTGTCAGGGGTCTCAGACCAGCTGGTGTATGCTGCCTGGTTGGTGGCTCAGTGTCTGAGAGATCTTGGGGTCCAGGTTTGTTGAGACTGCTGGTTTTCCTATAGGGCCGCCCTCCTCCCAACTTCTTCCAACTTATTTCCTTAATTCAACCACAGGGGTCCCTGACTTCAGACTATTGGTTAAGTGTAAGTATCTGCTTCTGTCTCAATCAAATGCTTGTTGGGCCTCTCAGATGACAGCCATGTTAGGCTCCTGTCTATAAGTACATAATATCTTCAGTAATAGGGTCAGGCCTTGGAGTCATCCTTTGAGATGGGTCCTAATTTGGGCCAGTCACTGGACCTCCTTTCCCTCAGAGTCTTCTCCACTTTTGTCCTGCAGTTCTTTTACACAGGAACGATTCCAGGTCAGAATTTTTGATTTTGGGATAGCATCCCTCCACTTGATGCCCTGTCTTTCTACTGGAGGTGGAGTCTACAAGTTCCCTCTCCCCACTGTTGGGCATTTCATCTAAGGTCCCTCCCTTTGAGTCCTGAGAGTCTCTCACCTCCCAGTTCTCTGGTTCATTCTAGCATGTACCCCCACCTCCCAAGGTTGTATAATTTCATTCACTCTGCTGGCCCTTAGGGATTCACTCCTGATCCCCCAATACCTGATCATGTTCCCCTTTTCCCCTATCCCCCCCTACTCTGTCTCCCACCCAGTTCTCTCCCTCCACCCTCTGCTTTCTACTCCCTCTCAAGGGGAACTGACACATCTTCACTTGGGCCTTTTTGCTTATTAACCTTGAGTTCTGTGGATTGTATCCTGGGTATTCTGTACTGTGTGGGTGCTGAGAATTGAACCGAGGTCCTCTGCAAGGGTAGCCAATGTTATTTAACAGCTACACCATCTCTCTTGCTTCCTAATATGTTATTTTATATGACAAATTATTTTAAAAAGTGTACTTCTTGTTCATGTCTTCTAGTAAATAGCAACTCAGAAAGTATGTAACAATATACCAGTCTTGGAAAACTGAGCATCAGATGCAGGTTTTTATATCTAGATTATGACTTAATCAAACAGTAATAAGCATTGATAAAAATGTATCTACACTGAAAAGTAGAGACTAGACCTAATTCATTAAGGAAACACATATATTTCAAAGGGCAATAGCTAGCATCCCAGACCTGATAGCCTTCATTGCTGCATGCATTTACACATGGCTGAATAGGACCCTGGAAAGCTATCCTTACTAGATTTCACTATTTTATTATTAGGCAAGCATGATGTGGTGTAACCTTCCTAAAAGGTTAATGAACTTCATGTTTGAGCAAGGCCTTCTAGCCATATGTGTTATTTCAATCATAAAACTACCTCTCTATTCCTCACACTAATTGCTTAATACTGAGCATGTATGTGTGTGTATGCATGAGTATACGTATACCAATATAAACCAATTATTGATATATTCATATTTACCTATATATATAAAATATATATAATATATAAATGTATATATATGGTTTAAATTTAAATGTTGTGATGTGAAACTTTTCTTTATAAGGAATATGAACTACATCAAATTTTAATTTCAAACTCATCAAAATGAACAAAAAACCCCAGAAAGTTAATGTTATAGATCAGTAGTAGAGCACTTGCTTAGCGTAAGAGAAATCCTGGGATCAATTACCAATACACAAGGGGGGTGGGGATTCATGCACACACACGGAAGAGAGGAAAAGAAAACAGATAAAATAATTTAGAATAATCCTTATTTGGGGGAAAGGGATGAAATACTTAATCAGGCAGAAACTAGGGGTTTTTCTAGCCAAAGTCAAAGAGACTTCAGGTTTCCTCTTTTGGTGCCATGCACCTTGAGACTGGCGGTGTGGAATTATGGAGTCTGCCATCCTGACCTAAGCAAGACCATGATAAGAAAGCAAGGAGACAAGTGTGAACACACTAAGTTCCCACTGCCATGACAAAAGCCACGCACCAGTCTGAGTTCTGTAAATCAGTAAATTTTCTTCCTGGCTGAGGAAAATTTGAGTTGGGCTCTATGCCACTTAAAACAAGAAAGCCCAACTAGGAAAAACATTAATTTGTAACTTAGAGGCAGAGCCTTCAAATCTATATGGAAACAAGCTCTTAAAGAAGAGGTATCGTGCCTCTGGCTGGCATGTAAATCAGCAGGAAAGCCCTGGGTACAGCTTAGTCACTTAGCTCCTGGACTTGGGAAAGAGAGACAGATTGGTGTGCTTTCTCTTCCAAGGCTTTATTTCATGTAGAAAAAAAGCTTTTACTCAGAAATGCATGGAAATATATTCTCTCCTAAAGAAATAACAATTTACTTTTCTTAGAGGAGTGCTGAAATGTACACAAAATTAACTGCTGTTTAGAGATCTTTTTCAGGGTTTTAGATATAAGGTTTTACTTATAGTGTATTTATGTGCAATTATTAAGAAAGCTCACACTATTTGTAATATTCTTCAGCTAGTAAGTGGGATACTCATTAAATTTTAGTCAAGTCCCTAACACAAAATTATCCTATTTCAAATGAAAATCAAGTGGTATTTATGCTGAGCATCACATGCATAGCTCTGCAACAGCCCTAATGACCTGCTTCGTGCTAGGTAATGGAGATTTTTATTACCTTTTAGGAAATATTGCTGTGTAAATTCTATTATCTTTTCTCTCTCTTCATTCCCTCATAATATACTGCAGAGATGAAGTATGACATCTAGTCTTCCACAATCCTATTTATAAAGTCTATAATAAAATACCTCTTTAATTCTGGGTATCACCAACTATCTAATTACTAAGAGATTTCAAGAAACACTGACCAACAAGCTGTTATGTATCAACTAGCACAGAGAAATTTTTCTTAAAAATGGGCAAATCTCATTTCATATAAAAAATGCTAAGTAACACAGATAAATAAAATTATCTTACACGTATAAAGGGCATATGTATTTGTTTAACTAAATATGTATTGTTACAATCAGGTAAGATCTCAGGAGCTCTCAATCCTTACATTGTCACTAGTAACCAGCTACTCTTTAGGAAGACAATAGCAAATATGAATTCAATATACAGTGAATAAGGCAAGCATGGGAGGGATCGTAGTTGGTATTATAAGGCTTGGCATGATTCACATTTGTGATCTTTCCTGAGTGCTTCTCTGGAGCACTGAAGAATATTTAGTAGTCCTAGTGTCTACAAATTACAGGCCAACAGCACCTTGCTGCTGTGGTTATGGTAGCAGGGTATCCCTGATAAGGCCAAAAGCCCACTCACAGTCATTCCAAGTTGAGAAGCAGGGCTCTAAGAGGAGCACATCCACTCCTTAGCAGGCTAACTATGTCTCAGGTCCCTTATAGCACATAGCTATAAGGAATACTGCTCAAACTATTCTGAAAACTTTCCAAATTAAATACAAAACTATCAATAAGAAGCTATATTACCTAAAGTCAGGTAATTATATACTAGCTAACCTGACTTAACATCTATTGCATATCTACCTCCTATAAGGCTTAGTAACTAAATTACTAGAGACAGCTGAAGTCAAGAAGTCAAGCCCTTCTGACTGCCTTCTGGGAGACACTGAGTGGTTCCCATCTTTCATTTCCCAAGTTGATAAGGATCAGCCATCCCAATCATTCCATCATGAACAGTGAGCCTTTGAAAGGGTAGTTTCTCTTGAGCAGTTCACTGCATACTGTACAATCATCCATAAGAGGCAGTGACAAATTGAAGATAAGAGTCAGATATCTATGAACAAACTAGAAAAAAATGTGTATAACTAGCAGGAGTAGCAGGTACAGAACAGTCAAGGATGGGAGCTGATTGGCAAACATGTAACAGCTTTTAAGTAAAGTTTTCAGATTAGAAAATCGCTTTGCTGGTGAAAATATGCTGTACAATGAATATAAAATCACTACAGGAGGCTGTGGAGTGGGTGGACCTCTAAGTCTATGTGCCCCTTCCTTTCCTACCAAATCACTTCCATCCTTTCCGGAAGGCAACAGGGAAGGGCAAGGGGTCCCAAAGACACAAGGCATCTTTCAGATGACAGACACACTGTGGCATACATCAAAAGTAAAACCACTGTTATACAAACAGGTGAGACTTGTATTTATTTTATTTAATATAGGTAAAAGAAAACATTACCTATCTAGCATATACTTATTCCTTTCCTGATACTTTTTGATAGTCATATAAAAATAGTTTAAGGTCAGTAAGATGGCTTAGCCAGTCAAGGTGCTTACCACGCAAGCCTGAAGACCTGAGCTCACGCCTCAGACCTGGAGTGGAAAGCAATAGTCTGTCTGTCTCTCTCTTTCTCTCTCTCATAAATTGAAAACTATTAAGGTATGTACGATTTAAGAGAATTTATGGAGTGAAAGTTCCCAGAATATATATCTCTTCTCTTAGTCAGAGAAAAAACATTACATCTGAAAGGTCATTATCAGGTTAACGTCAACAAACAGCTTAATGACAAATAATCAGAAACTGGAAATTGATTAATATATAACTTGACTATTTTTCTTTTAATGAACATAGCCATGAGCTAATTCTTTCTGCTTAAAAAGGAAAAAAATGGGGGGGGGGGTTGGTGGTGGGGTGGAGAGTACATGAAGACTATGAGTAAAAGTAAAAGTAGTTCATCTAGAAAGGCAGGAATAACTGGGTACAAGTTCCAACCTACACATAATGGCACAAACATTCAGCTGGGTCTTCTGTAGGTCGGCATTAACAGCCTTAAAATCAGGGAGACAGCAAAAGAGCTTAAAAAGGCAAGATTGCCTCTAGTACCATTCTTTTTCATTTGTAGAGTACATAATGGCTCTTGGTACATGGGCTGTCTCATAGAAGTCTTAGAGACAACCCAACAACCCCAACCACCCCTCCCTCCCCAATTCCGTCCCCCACCTCTCTCTCTTTCTCTCTTTTTCTCTCTCTTTCTTTCTCTCTCTCTCTCTCTCTCTCGTGTTTGTGTGTGTGTGTG
>NW_022196903.1:38499974-38515446 GCF_008632895.1 Mastomys coucha
TGTGTGTGTGTGTGTGTGTGTGTGTGTGTGTGTGTGTGTGTTACACATGCTATCTGCAAGTGTCTGTGACTGTGCATAGGCCAGGAAAGGATGTCAGGTATCCCATGGTTCTCTGCCCTACTTACTCCCTGGTTACTCTTAAGACTCTTACTGAACTTGAAGCTCCCTGTTTGCTTTCCGCAGAGCTGGCTGGTCCATGAGCTCCAGGGAGACACCCTGCAAGGAGGAATTGTCACCACAACCAGTTTGTTTGTTTGTTTGTTTTGTTTTGTTTTGTTTTTGTTTTTCTGTTTTTGTTTTGTTTTTTCAGAGATGCTAGGGATTTCAACTCAGGTCATCATATGTTCTACAACAAGGTCTCTTACCTACTGAGCCATCTCCAGAGATTAACCTTAATCTTAAACTTTAAAAAATCAAGAAGAAATCCTAGCTTTAACAAATCACAGGGAAACTTCTACAAATATTTAAAAATAACTGACTTTAGATCATGATTTAGTCAGATAAGATAATACTTGAGCTGAGCAGTAAATAAATAGAAGCATTAATATTAATACCACTGTAGAAAGAGGTTTAGAGTACAAGGAAGTCATCATTAGCCTTAATTTAAAGACATGTGCTTACTTATTCAGTAAGGATCTTCAGACATTCTAAGAAAATTACAGTAAATAATAGCCCAATGTAGATAAATTAAAAAATCTTCAGCACAAATTTAAGTGTCACATTCAACTGTGCTTAAATGGATCATTTACCATCACTGAGTGAGACTTGTCCTTGAGGTAACAGGGTAGTTCAGGTATGCCAATCAGTAAGTGTAGACCATAGAGTAAAAAGACAAAGGGCAAAACTATGCAATTCTTTGGAGATGGAGAAAGAGCATTTGAAAACAAGAAAACCCTATGTGGAGAAAGAGCATTTGAAAACAAGAAAACCCTATGTAAAAAGCTCTAAAATAAAAGGCAGAAGGAAATATAGCCCAAATCAATAACAGTAACACATGAAACGCCCACAGTTGGCATTGCTTAAACTCAACATGTAAGCCACTGAAGTTTTCCTATAGTATAAGAAACAAGACAAGGATGTCAACATGTACTATTACCTTTGACATAATATTCAAAGTCTCAACCAGAATAATAAGGAAATTCTAGCTCCAGTTGTTTAGAAAGACTATACTCTGTTATACCAATAAGTATTTAAGATTGTCCAGTAAAGCAAAGTGAGGGATAAGGGATGAGGCAACTCCAGCTTAAGTTGTAAGAATCAGAAAGGGTAATTTTACTGCTAACTATAAGGCATGTCTGTTTCCAATGCCACAAAATACTTGACAGAAGCAAGAGGCTATTATATATGTATATATCCCTTAAGCCCAACAGAGCATTGACATACTGAAGTAAAGTGTGTTTCTGCATCCACTAGTGTATAATCTGTTAGAGCAGAGCATGCAGTGCTTTGAACTAGTGACATGGCTTGTGAAGGAAACTGGAAGATGGGAGCAGATCTAGGAACAGAGCAGCCACTGTCTCTGCGGATTGGTGGAAGGGCTCAATGGAAAGAGTAACTAGAAACACTCACTATGCAGAAGTTGGAACTCACTGCAACAGTGCTAGGAAAACCACACTTTGCAAAATAATGTACTAAAGACACCTGATAAGACAAGGACACAAAGATGCAAGGAAATGTCCCCTCTTGGAGTAATGCTCCTCTTTATTCCCTTGTAGACATAGCCGAATATCACACTTGTTGCAATGGAGAAAAACCACGAATGGGGTGGCTTAGCCTGAGAGGGCAAAGGAGAAATCTTCATAGGCTCAGGTCCATTGTTACACTTTACTAAACTAAGGCTGGCTTGGAACTAAAATAAAGCATAAGACATATGCAATGTTTTTATTGTATTATATCTTCCCATCCAAATAGTGAGTATGTATTCATTCAATTAATCATCTTTCAACTGTTTTAATGTCCTGAGAAATCTTAACTGGTCTCTTTCCTTCCCTCATTGTAACTCCCTCTCTTAAATTCTCTCTAGCCTGATGCAATACGCTGCACAGGGCACTTGGTACCCCATACGTGCTTGAACTGAACTGAACATAGCATGGCCTAAATACCTTTCAAAATCCAGACCAGGCCAGATTTTTTTTTTTAAATTAACAATTTCTAATCTTACCTCATGAAGATACAAAATGCCCCATGGGACAATGAGTTTAATAAGCATTTTTCACATTGGAATCAGTACTAAAGTTCTACCCTGAAATACAGAACAAAAGATATTTGATTTTAAATGCCCTTTTGGCATACCTCAAAAGATGTGTGTCTCCATCTATGCCTCCATTTCCAGCAAATAAGGGGAAACCAAAGGAAAAATATACCTTGGGGTTTAAATATAAATGTTCACTTTCAAAATTATAAAGCATATACCTAAAGAAATGCTCTAACAAAATGTTCTAAATGTAGAAAATGTATCTCATAGATCAAATAAAGCGATGAATGAAGAAAACAATGCCCTTCTACCCTACACCTAACTTTGACAAGTGCCACTATTTAACCCATGGAATGACCGTGAAACTACAAAACTTCTATTCCCTGGAGTGCCATCCCACTCCAACACAACTCCATTCTCATCAGCAGTACACACTATTCTGGACTTAAGTTTCATTCTCCCAGCTTGTATTTAGTATTTGTTTTGTTTCATGTAGTGTGTGCTAGTTACCATGAACAATATGTAATATTGTGTCACGGTATCAAAATTTTTAAACATAGTATTCAAATTTTTCTTGTGTTTTTGAATATTAAAATATAAGAGATTTCTATTGAAAATATAAATCCAGTTTACTAGGTCCATCTGAGTCATACAAATTTAATGAATTCATCAAAAGAATTATATTTTAATAATCCTACAATTAGCATCTACATGCCTGATTATACACGTGTGAAATACCCTCAGTCCAGATGTGAAATACCTAAATGGATAGTCACCAAATCCTAGAATATGCACATTATATATTTTATTACATCATACCAGATCATTGGCCATAATGACTATACTATCCACACTAAGTGAAATTTTATTAAATAGTAAAAAACTGAATGAGACTCACAGCTTCCATTTGTATCAAAGGGGAATGCAGGAATGTACAGCACATGCTTATACATTAGATCATGGTTACTACGTAAGATGCTCATCCATGTAACTGTGCATATGAAGAGGCTGATTGCCAAAAGCTCTAGATTGAAGTCTCAACTGGAAAGTGGACCCTGGATAGAGACAGAGTCCTTTTCATTTCCTTTATTGGCAGTCTCTAACAACAAACCTTTGGGAATTTACCTCTTCGAAGCCTGTTTTCACTGCCCCAAGTTGATTGTAATATGCAGAATCTTGTGGCCTAAGAGTCCATTCTATCGCTAATGTACCTCAGTTCTCCTTTTGAGAGGTACTAATATTATTCATGGCTTGCATCAGTCATCTTAATAACTCTCCTTGCACACTACAGGCATTTACTCATTCATACATGTGTTTAGATATACACCAAAAGTCAACCAGATATGGTGAAGAATAAGTACTCACAAAAATAAGCACAGCTGAAGCCTTCAGGCATCCATCCTCTCCAACTAAGCTGTGTGACACAGTGGGCACAAGCAAATGTCATGCTGAGTATCTGAGATGAAGCTGTGTCATTATGAAGTGTGAACTATACCCTAGACTCAGGAGAAATAAAAAGTACTCTACACTATACCACTAATTGGGGATATTTTGAAATAAGGATTATTCAAATAATTCTTATTCAAAGAGACTTAAAATTATGTTTTCCTGTTTCCTTTTTCTACTAAATCTACGAGATTTAAATTCATGTGTGTGGCTCACCTTATTTTAAGCAAGCATAACCAATAAGAGAAGAGACAAACTCCACAAGCAAGATGGTTCCTGAGATGGGTCAACATAGAGCTCTATGGAAGCAATGCAGCATCAAGATGAGATACAGTCAAATGGCAGGTTACTTGAGAACCATGAAAAGTTGGGAGATTTTAGACACCTTTATCACACATATAAAGTCTCGGATGGATGAATATGCTAGCTCAGTACACTACAACATACTTATTACTATATAACACTATATCATAGTAGTATATTAAATGTCTTGAAAATACAGAATAAAATAGATATACAAAATGAATGAATAAATAAAGGCAATCAAGCTCAATGTGTACATCCAGAAGGACTTAGCTCAGTAGAAACTATAACTCTAGGGCTTCACTATTACTTTTAAATGTCAATTAACTAGGTGAGAAAGGTCAGGGGCAAGGGGAGGGGGAAGAACAATCCCAAGCTGAAACCAAGAAGTCAGAGGCAGCAAAATTGAGCAACATCATCCAAAACAAGGAAAAACTTGTCACATTAATCCTGATAATCCTAGGGCAACAATGCTATGTATATGTCTTTACTTTAGACAATTAAAATAATGTACAGAATATACATCCATTTGTTGGGTTTCTTTTTTTCATATAATCAACTCTACTATCAGAATTGCCAAAACTAAATGATAAGCATCATTCAAACATTCACTGTAGATCTGAGCCACTATAATCCCAAGAGCTCAAACAAGTGTTTGAGTACCTGGGCTTCTTGACATAAATCTGTACAAAGCAGGCGCCTCATCTTCCAGTGACCTTTAAAAGGGTATATAAACAACACAGCTAGACTGTGTCTGTTTTAGAGCCATGGGCTTATATATTGTGTTTGTTTTGTTTTGTCTTGTTTTACACAAGGTTTCCCTGTGTAATCTAGGATGGCATGGAACTATATAGACCAAGTTTGCCTTAAATGTGTGGTGATAAACTTGCCTCACTTCCCTGGCTGCTAGGATTAAAGTTGGGAGCAACTACGACTGGCTGCTTTTTTTTTTTTTTTTTTTTTGAGGCTTTGCTTCATACTTTTTAAGTTGTGGAATGAAAAGAATATGAGCTTAAAATTTCAATCAAGAGCTGGTAAATGATGCTCTAAGTGATGCAAATACAAGAATATTTTTTGGTTCTCATTCTATTCCTGTCTCAAGTACCAAGCATCTCAGAAAGCAATTTTCCATGAATATAAATAAATTAAGAAAAATAGTCAATGGAAGAGTAGAAAGAGCTAGAGGATTTGCTGCTGGATGATAGATTTTTAATAAGACTTAAAAAGCAGAATTAACTTCAACAGCTGGAAGTTATTTTGGGCTTGCACAAAGGAACATTGCTGCTGCTGTTTGTAAACATGATGAATGAGAGCAGCTTGCAATGGTGATGGATACAAATAAATATTTCATTACAAAAAATGTGTTCTATTGTTGTGTTTGTAAATTTCAAACAATTATAAGGGCTGGACGGCAGCATAGGCAATTACTCATTTTCATTCAGTCAGCCATCTTTGTTTTTCTTTTCTCCTTCTGTGTAACTACTCCATTTACTGGCTATAGAGAACTAAAAGCAGCTAATAGAATTATGTACATTGTTTTAATTGCATTTTGATCCTTAGAACTTAAAAATCAACAATAAGCTGCTAACCCTAAAAGTGATTCAATAATAAAATCAAATAGTGACAGACAAGGGAAATTCACTCTTTTGAAGATGCATTCCAGCATGTTTTAATAATTCATAAAATATATAACCTCATAAATGCACAGAGAAGAGCAATATAGCCCACAGAAATGAACTGAGATGGAAATATTGATCCTATAATATTTTAAATAAATGCACTAACAAGGTGCCCTCCAAACAAACAAAACTCCTCCCAGTACAGCAATGCCCTGGTGTTTTCATCATCAACCCACTGGGGACAGAGTCTGGACTGTGAGATTCGATTCTCAGTAAAACCACAGCGGGAGGAATAATTAGCAGCCCATGAAAGGAAAATGAGGGAGAGAGCCAAGAAGTCAGACAGTAAGTCTCGTCCGCAGGGATCTCTCAATAGCTTGGGTACACTGACTAAAGGATATCAAGAGAGCAAAATATTGTTTTCAGAAGAAGTCTCTATCTTTTTCCTACTCCAAACAATTGAATAAAAACAAAAACAAGAAATGGAAATTAGACCTCAGATAATATCTGAACAAAATTTCTTACCAATCCCAGTATGGATGAAAGAACTGCCAAAGGCAGTGAAACACAGTTTGGGGTGTGAGAGGATGCAAGGGCTCTGAGTCATAGATACAGATCCAAGATCAATGCAGGAGAACCTGGGGCTGAGGTGAGATAGAAGAGACTGGACTGCAATCCACCCTGGGGCCGCCAGTATCCCGGCCATATCCATAAAACCTCATTAATCCTCCCTGGCCTTCCTGCAGCTCCCAGAACTCAGACCAGGAACCCAGGGAGAAGTGCTGCCATTCCTATTACCCCCAGTCCTAGCTGTCTAGGGACATTAACTTTTTTTTTTTTTATCACTTTAGGGTCAATGAAAAGGGAATAACAAAATATTCTAGAGTAGACAGGTTAACAGAGAAAAGGAGGGAAGGAAAAGTGGAGCAGTGATAAGAAATAGTTAGCTAGAAAAATAAAGCATAACTAGAAGATGAAAGCAGAAAAATCCTGCCTCCAGGTTAATAACAATCATGACTGGAAACATCACTAAAACTCACAGGACTTCAAGAAAATCTAAAACCGTTCAAATATAAGAGCTCTTGAAAGAAATGTGAAAACCTTTGAAAATGAGTCACAAGCTTAAAGTGTAAAAAATTAAATCAAAACAAGAAATTACTTAATCACTAAAAAGCCATTAAAGGTCAAGGAAGACAAAAACAGAGAGGAGAACAAAAGCAAATGAAAACTAAGAACTAATTATAAATGATTTTTAAGGAGACAAAACTTGTTGCTCTGCTGGGAATAAATTGGGGGAGCCTCACAAATGGTGGTCAAGCACTGTGAAACATCCTGGTGCTTCAAAAGTCTAATGATAGATGTACAACTTCTTTACAGGAGGACTACAGAACTAATTAAAGGTCAGCTTTCCAGGGCTGGCAGACAGAGACAGGGACCATACACTTCAGAACACACCACTAAAGAGTGAGAAAGCCCTGAAAACTAAATGCTTGAAAACATCCTCTAGTTAAAACAAACAAACAAGCAAACAGTGTACCAATGTGTCCTCAGACTTCTATACAGAAACAGGGATCTTGAGGCACAGGGATGGAACGGAGGGTCACTATGATCGGTGAAGTAAGTGACATCAGTAATCTAGTCCAAAAATACACTGGGCTAGTAACAGGAATGGGAGAGAAGGGTATAAGGCAAAAATCAGGTACCAAACATGAAGAAGAGCAATTAGTTTGGGTTTCCTATAACATAGTAGGGAAACTTTTAGTACAAGTGAAATAGAATATATAACTATAGGAAAAATACCAAAACATAAAGTAAATTGAAGACATGGAAGGGCATACTGCCTTGAGTTGATCAATACATTCTGAAAACATGTCTTGAAGTATCATCCTACATCCAATATAGATAAAGAGTTATTGCTAGCTCCTAATAAACAAAGTACACACCACCTACTTAAATGTGCCTTAGGAGGTGGCTAGAGATGGCACAGTGGTTAAGTCATACCCTGCCTTTGCAGAGGACTAGAATTCCATTCTAAAACTTACATCATAACTACCAGTAGTTCCATCTAAAAGAGATCTGGCATCCACTTTTTACCTCCAAGATATCACACACACATATACATACACACACACATACACACACACACACACACACACACACACACACACACACATACACACACACACGAGACAGAGAGAGAGAGAGAGAGAGAGAGAGAGAGAGACAAAGACAGAGATAGAGACAGAGACAGAGAGAGGGAGAGGGGGAGGCAGAGACAGACAGACAGATGGACAGACAGAGAATATTTTTAAAATCCTTAAGGGCAGCTGAGGGTGTGGCTTAGTAAGGGAATGTCTGTCTAGTATGCATGAAGCTCCCAAGATTAGCCCAATGCACATACACACAGACACAAAAATCTCTTAAAATAGTAGGAAATAAAAATAAAAACTGTTCCTCAGCTTAAAATAAAAATTATTTTACAACATTTTAAAGTCCATGAAACTTCATTCCCATAGTTTCTTAAAGCAGTACCAGGAAAGAAAAATTCAATAGAACAAAAACTATGTATCTACCTGAAGACTGCTCCTGTATTTTACAGCCTTGCCCCTCCTCCCTCATGTGCATACCCTCGGCCCCAACAGTCTACACTCACTCAGCCCCTCATCACTGGGGAACTGCATCACTGGGGACCTGCATCACTGGGGACCTGTATCACTGGGGACCTCCATCACTAGGGACCTCCATCACTGGGAACCTCCATCACTGGGGACCTGCATCATTGGGGACCTGCATCACTGGGGACCTCCATCACTAGGGACCTCCATCACTGGGAACCTCCATCACTGGGGACCTCCATCACTGGGGACCTCCATCACTGGGGACCTGCATCACTGGGGACCTCCATCACTGAGGACGGCCACCAAGACTCTGCTTGAGTGTCACTTTCCTTAAGCTACTCTGCTGTCCCTTTCTGTACTTGTTTCTTTTTTTAAAAAATCATGTGGTAAGTGTACCTAAACCAAGCAATTCCAACACACTGAAAATGGGCAATGGCATATGCTGTAACTGTGGGGAAAAGAAAGAAAACAGGGAAGGCATTACTAAGGGAAGGACCTTTTCCCATTTTCTTAATCCAAGAAGATGCTAAAGAAAGGAAAGAATTAACAAGATAAGATTAAATGAACAGATCAAATGCTGTAATCTGCAAACAGTGGTCCTATGCTTGTACCAAACTTCATAAATACCAAATATATATTCAAATCACAAACAAATATCACAGAAACTCCAGACATAATATACAAACCAGATAATGCTCTAACATAATACAATAAAAATAAAAACATGAGTTGATCCTAAATAGAAATAATTAGAATCCTTAAGTGCTGATTTTTTTTTATTTTATAAATTTATTTTTTACACTCCATATTCCATTCACCACCACCCCCAATCTACCTTCTGAGTGCTCCACATCGCACACCTCCTCCTCAACCCCCCTGTCTCCACATGGGTACCCCACTTCCCACCCCACCTGACCTCTAAACTTCCTGGGGTCTCCAATCTCTTGAGGGTTAGGTTGATCATCTCTGAATGAACACAGGCCCAGAAGTAATCTACTGTATGTGTGTTGGGGGCCTCATATCAGCTGATGTACGCTGTCTATTTGGTGGTTCAGTGTTTGAGCGATCTTGGGGGTCCAGATTAATTGAGACTACTGGTCCTCTTATAGGATCGCCCTCCTCCTCAGCTTCTTTTAGCCTTTCCTAATTCAACAACAAGGGTCAGCTGGTTTTGTCCATTGATTGGGTACAAATATCTGCATCTGACCCATTCAGCTGCTTGTTGGGTCTTTCAGAGAGCAGTCATGCTAGGTCCCTTTTTGTGAGTGCTCGCTCCATACCCTCAGTAATAGTGTGAGGCCTTGGGACCTCCCCTTGAGCTGGATTCCACTTGGGCCTGTTGCTGGACCTTCTGTTCCTCAGGCTCCTCTCCATTTCCATCGCTGAAACTCATGCACTTCCTTTTGGGTCTGAGTTACCTCACTCAGGATGATACTTCCTAGTTCCATCCATTTGCCTGCAAAACTCAGGATATAGTCGTTCCTAATAGCTGATAAAAATATTTTAAGAAGTTTCAAATACTCAAATTTCAAAAATAAATAAAGCAATGCTGCATGTATCCAAAGACACAAAACTTGGCCGTGCCTTCCCCAGTTTTACAATGATAAAGCTTCTCTGGATATTACTAGGTAAGGATTGGCAAATGAGAGCTGTATGTATTTAAGACTGGAAGCATGATGTTTCATATATATACATATATATATGAAAATATATATATATATATTTATATATATGTATATATTCATATATATGTATATATATGAATATATGTATATATAATGAAATCTTTCTGTGATGAATGGAATTGTCATTTTTATCACCTCACATAGGTAACTTATCTCCAATAAAAATCATTAAATATCCTCACAGAGCATAAGTAGTGAAAAACAACATCTCTACACATGAATGGTCCCTGTACACATAGCTCAAGAAGGACTTATCCACCCTATGGAGATGGAGCTAAGAGGGTGGAATGCCACTTGGTAAAGGGGGAGTTGATGAAAATACCCACATCTTGACTAGAGTTATTGTTGATATATTTATACAATTTTTAAACATTCATCAAGTTGCATACTTAACACATCAATACATAATACAAATCTTATCTCACACTTAAAAACAAAATACAAAATGAGTATGGTGTGGGCATTTTTAGCCCATAAGCTCTACCAGGTGAGAATAATGACTATTTTATTAAAGATTGCTAAATTAGACTCATTATCATAATTACAGTCTAAAATCAAGGATTAAAATACAACTTTGAAGTTTTAAGATATTGCAAACGCAGGATCCATCCTCATCATTTCATGCCATAAATTAAAGGGTTGACCTCAAATACAGGTTGGCCATTCCTAAGACACCAACACAAAAAGACATATCTAAGTAGTACCACTGAGAAAGACTTAAAAGGAAAAACAGACAAAACTGTCAATAAAACATTGGCACCATATGCTTTTCTTTTTTTCTCTAGGAAGCATAGAGGCCATATGATAGGCCATGTCCTTCCAATGTCAGTTATGGGAGAATTCTTGACTGAGGTTCTCCTTTCTTCCAAGATACTATAGATACACTCAGGTACGTAAGCACAGTGTTGGGCAGCTTTATAACAGCATGTGTTGTGATTTGATAATGTCTGGTAATAGGTAGATGTAAAAAAGCACTGTTTCATTATTAGGTGCATAATACTTTTCTCCATCCAATTTTAAAACAGTGTAAGGATTCTGGCTACTAGAAAAAGTGTGAACATACTGTCAGATAAAACTGAGCTCTGCTGAAGTGCAGCAGGTTGGGTATCTGTCTAGAGATGACACAATATGCAGTGATCTGTATAAGGGCCTTGACACCTCAGCCCATGGAAGAATTTTGTCAGTAGGCAAAAATGGGGACACTGTACAAGTACATGTAAAACCTCAGAATAGATAATTATAAAAAACATTTAACTACCTATGAAAATTATACAAAGACTTTATGGATTTTTGTTTTTCTTACATTTGAAATTTTGTTTATAAATCAAAACAAAGACTCCTGGAAATACGTATGCATATTCAGAGTATGTTGGTAGACTCTTAGAAATCTAAGAACACTGTCCAGAAAAAAAAAAATAACAGAACTCCATAAGTTTTGACATAGGACAAAGAACTATGTCACATATTCTGTCAATGAACTGCAACTGGGATAAATCTCTTTTAATAGCTCTGACTTTCACTGTTGTAATAAGTTAAAATACTTAAAATAGACTCATTTCATTTTATTCACAAAAGCAATTTTTCCCACTTAATATTATTCATAAAACTTATAATTTCTTCTTCTGATAAATTTTATATTATAAATTTCACTAACACTTTGTGAAGAGGAGAATATTCCATAATCTATACTGCTCATACTGGAAATCTCCATCACTACATCACTACGTACCACTAAGCACCATCCAGGTAATTAGCAGGAATAAAGACAAAGTCTCAAGTTGTGTTTATGTCAACTAATCCAAGTTTCCATGGCCACCTGTGGCTGATTCCTACCATTATCCAAACAGTACAACTCAACGAATGTCATGGCTGCAAGCTCAGAAGCATCATCATTGATCATCATTCCTGAACTCACCTGAGATTGCAGTAACTGGACTTTAACTCCAGAGTATAACCCCTTAACAATGCAAATAAACCAATAGATCATGAAGTAGAGAATCTTGTGACTTTCACCACATAGTTTTTATGCATATGTATATATTTTTTTATTTTTTATTATTTAAGTTTTTAATTCATTGTCCCTGCAATGTCAACATCTTCGAACAACAAAGGCCATAATGTATTCTTGAAACAGTCCTAGAGAAACTAGCTACATCCTTTAGCCTTCAAATTGAAGCATCAGCCCTGGAGTTTGCTTCTCCTTTAAAGTTTCCAGCATATCATCTCCTCTCTTTGTCAGAACTTAGCACCTACTCTCTCAGGGATCCTCTTCCTACTCAGGACTACTCTGAGAAGCACTTTTGCATATCTTTCAGGATTCTTATTTTACTTTTGTTTTCCTTCATCAGGCTCTTCTCAGAGCTAATTCTTATTTCTCACATCCTTTCTGTCCTCTTGCACTAATGACCCATTATCCTGCTGAAGAAAATCAGAAGCTTTGTTCTCCATTTAACAGCTCTACTAGTTTAAAGAATCTTCTGAAATGAATTTCATAAACCTTAGCAACTCCTTTTGTCCTGCTGCTTTAGAAACCACGCACCACATTCTTCTGCAAAAGAGACAAGATAAAAATGTTGATGAAGACAATGAGCATTTGGAGAAAGACACGAACAAGGATGCTAAGGGCCTATCCTCTCCTCTACATTTATAAAATGTGAAAAGCCTAATAACTGTAAGCGTAAATAGAATCAAATACACTGAGGAGAAGACAAAGGAGGGTGCATTACAATAAAGTCTAGATAGCTGATCCGGTTTTCTGAGTATGTACCATATTAAAGTTATTAAGAAAAAAAAAGAGTAGTTATCACTGGGTACATGTAAAGCACACACTATGTATCCATCATTGTTCTGAAATGTCATTACACACAAGAAGCTATGTATCGACATTAGACATTGGAGACACATATAAAAATGCAGAAGGAATTTGTAAGATAATTCAAGACACCCACAACCCAGAACACAATTTATAGCATCAACTCTTAGGGTGCTTTTTAGATATCAGCAGGCTGAAAGGACATTTGGCCTGGACCCCCTCCTTGATAACCAAAAGAGTGTAAAGCCAAGGAAAGGAAATTCAGTACTCCATTACTGGTCAGAAAAATGGGACCAGATTCTTATGTCTATTCCTGGGAGGAAAAAGTGGCTTCCCCAACAGCATGGGAAGTCATTTACTGACAGCTTCATAAGCTATGGTCCCTCATGCCCAAAACAGTATAGGATTACTATTTAGCAGGGGAGTTCAATCAACATTATCCCTTCCTATAGAAGACAGTCTAAATGGGCCTGTCAATCACCTGGAAAGAAAAGATGTCTGATGCAGAAACTTCAGAAAGAGTATCAAACCTGCCTCAACTGTAGACCAGGCCATAGTCCCTTTGGCCACTGTCTACTCTCATCCTTTGGGAATATTGCACTTTAGTCTGCAAATAAACCTTACTTACAATATATTATATTCTGTGGGTCTCCTCTGAATTCTTTCAGTGGAGATCACAAGAACAAGAATGAAGGAGCGACTGGGGCAAAATCCCCATGGCATCAACTATTCTCAATTCTGAAAATCTTGAAAAGGGAAAGATGAATGTTGGCCTGGAGACATGAATAACTTATAAAAATAAGCTGTGAAATAAAAAAAAAAAATAAGTTGGGAAAACAGTAAACGCATCAAAGTAAGAGATATTTACAAACTGAGCGGTGTGTAAGCACATGTCGGGTGGCCAGAGAGTAAAGGACAGAGCACTTGGAAAGGGTACCCAGGGCAGCAGCAAACATACACAAGTGAGATAAGGATGAGGGGGTGGCAGTCAGCTTGGGTGAGAAATTCAGTATCAGGAAAAAGAAACTAATGTGAGGGAAGCAACACTGTAGATAGTGCAAATGGAGACACAAATGTTATGAGTAGTCTATTCTAGTTTCTGTTCTGTTGGTGTGATACAGACCATAACCAAGAGCAACATAGGGGTGTGGGGTGGGTAACTGCCTTACAGGTTTTAGTCCACCATCAAAGGAAGCCAAGACAGGAACCTTGAGTTAGTGACTGAAGCGTAGACCACATAAAAACAATTCTCGCTGGCATGCTCCACTGCCTCCCATTCAGCTATCATCTTCCTTCCAAGGAACGGTACTGGACACACTGGCCTGGACCTTCCCCACATCAATGAGCATGTTCAAGTACCCCACAGGCATGTCTATGGGACAATGGAGGGAATTCCTCAGTTGAGTGTGTCTTTTCAGGTTGTCTATGTTTGTGTCAAGTTAACAAAAATTATTGCATAGTATGCCAGATGAAATGGAGCAGAAAGGAAATTACAATGGGAGAGAACCGGTTATGACATTTACAGTAGTGAGTAGGCAGCAGGAGTAACACACAGTTAGTGGGAAAATAAAACAACATTTAAAAAACGAAAAAACAATCAGCTAATTTGAAGACATGTAGACAGGGCAAAGGGAATGAAAAAACTTTGAGGTAGTGTTTCTATCAGCAAAGGCAGAATAAAAGACTGGTGACACATTTGATCATAACATCTAAGACATATAAAATCCCATCTGTTTGCTGGGCACATGGCTTAATTCACAAATGCCAGATGAGGCCCTCCAGCATCTTTCAACCGAAGATGCTGAGTATGCCTTGCTAATAAAAGCATAACCACATAAGGCCTAGAAATACATGTTCAAAATAATGTCTCTATGAGTAAAAACTGTATGATATCTCGTGTTTGCCTCCAAACAAGGCACTGAGAAAGAGTCTATGTGAGGCAACACTAGCTCCAGGTAGCAGCCAAAGATGGAGGGGGCACATATCCAGATAGGAATGGGCACATTTGTCCATCTGGATGAACCTACTGACTTATCCAGATATACTTCTTAAAGAATAATGCTGTAAAATATGAGAATGACATATGTAAGTAATTTTTCCTAAAAAGGAAAATTTTGACATATTATAGCCATTTTTACATAAAAATGTAAAAGTACACAAAAAAGCTGATAAAAATCCTGTTTTATTCAACACAGCCTTTCTATAAAGCCGTAAATTTTAAGTAAAGTTAGAAAGAATTAACAAACAGGCAACAAGTACCCACATGCTAAGGTTAGTATCAGTAAGACATATGATAGTAGGCACTGCATTTTACCCAACCAAGCACTGTACATCTCATGTACATTAATGCATTATAGGAAGATGGACAACATAAGCAGCTACTAATAAATCTCTAGATATTACCTAAAATATTTTACCATTTATAATTGTACCCTAATTTAAAATATTACATATACTTGTGCTCATGAAAGTCCGGCATTAAAGTTTTTTTTCATTTTCACATTAAAGTTTTGATTAGTATTTTTTTAAAAACATATAAACTGTAAATGATTAACTGGATACTGAGATAATCTGAACCATTTGCTTTGTGTAACTGCTTTTTGAATACACATTTTAATGCTAAACACACTGGATCCCAAGCACTGCCATTGTAAACATGAAAGTATCTAAAAACACAATACCTGACAGCATTTCACCACTTGAGAAAGAATAGTGAGTCAGAAGACTTGACAGCCTTACCTTTGTCTACCCAGGTCTGCGATGTGCCTAAAAGTTGTGTTTACTACCTGCCACGG
>NW_022196903.1:38521664-38545635 GCF_008632895.1 Mastomys coucha
GTGCCCACCTGGCCAGAATCCCTTGTCCCGCGGAACAAGGGGCCCCCGCGAGAAACCCCGGTCCGTGGTAACTACCAGTGAAGAATAAGAACTTAATCACTAGATTTTCTTATACAATATAATTATTAACTTTTCAAACAAAGATACATTGTACACATATATTAAATCTTCAAAGAATAAAACATAAGGGGATATTCTTCTACCAAAATGGAACTAAAAAGATTCATTCAGTCTGGAATTGGCATTCTAAAATAGTAACACATGGCTTCATACTTTGTTGTGAGATACAGAAAGTTTGCTGCTATACTTAGATGAGTGTTGGGATACAGTGCAGCTATAATTCCTTAGATGCCACAATTTACAATTGTTTTTGCCGCTCTTTAAATCACTGTAATCACCACGTATATTTTCCAACAGAATATATAAGTATAGCCTTGAAGCTGTTTTTCATGTAAAGCTCTGGCATATTTATAATAAACATTCATTTCAGTATTTTTTAAAAAATCTAAAGGAGTTTGTTTACTAAAGGCCTAATAGCATTATTTGGAGAAGATTTTTGTAAATTAGGGCTGAGTCGCAGATCTGCCAGCTATCCTCTGTGTTGCTATGTGACTTTGAGCTGGTCACTTAAATCCTCTTAACTTCAGTTTCCTCATCTGTCACATGAGACTCATAAAAACACCTACTTTTCAGTTTAAGAGTTAAATGAGCACATCTACAGAACTATCTTGAGCGAAATGGCACATGGCATACATTATAAATTGCTAGTCATCTTTGACACTATACCATCATCCTCACTGAATACAAGATGCTACAACTACTGCTTCTACACAAATGTGGGTGTACATGTTTCTAGATACTTTCTTTAGTAAATAATACAATATTTGCAATTTCGTACACAATCTTTCAGGCTCTATCAATGAAAACAGTCAAGAAATAACACTTATTTACCTTTGAAAATTACTGCCTCTCAAACTTGGGCTCTAACTGGGAAAGTGAGTAAGTATGCACACACAAAACACACACAAGGGCTTGGAGCCGTTTTATAAACACTACCCATGATTGGAGGCAAACAAATGCAAAGCGGTTTTTTTCTTCTCTGACTCGACCATGAAACATATATCTGCCTTCTCTGTTGTCTTCGTCACATTCTACGGCTGTAAAGAGACACCATGACCAAGGTAACTTTTATAAAGAAAGCAGCAAAGTGGAGGCTTGCTTATAGTTTTAGAGTGTTAGTTTATTATCATCATAGTAGGAAGCATGGTAGCAGGCATGGTGTTGGAGGGATAGATGAAAGCTTTACATTTTCTTTATTATTTTTTAATCATTTTTTTACAGTCCAGTTGTTATCACCCTCCCAGTTCACTCTCTGATTGTTCCTCATCCCATACCTCCTCACCCTTTGCCAAGAGGATGTCCGCGCCTGCCAACCCTCACAACACCAGACCTCCCCACTCCCTGGGGCCTAACATCTTTTAAGGGTTAGGTGACTCTTCTCTCACTCAGGCCAGATGGGGCAGGCCTGAGTTTATGTTTAGGGGGAGGTTCATATCAGCTTGGTTGGCTCAGTGTCTGAGAGTTCTCGAGGTCTAGGTCAATCGAGACTGCTGGTCTTCCTATGGAGTTGCCCTCCTCCTCAGCTTCTTTCAGCCTTTCTCTAATTCTACCACAGGGGTCCCTGGCTTCTGTGCATTGGTGTAAGTATCTGCACCTGACTGAAAGTATCTTTCAGCTGCTTGTTGGGCCTCTCAGAGGGTATCATCCTGAGTGGAGTAACTCGGAACCAAAAGGACTGCATGGTATGTATTCAGTAATAAGTGGATATTAGACAAAAAAGTACAGAATTCCCAGGAAACAATCCACAGAATTCAAGCTTTACATTTTTGATCTATAGGAAGGAGGCAGAGAACTGGGGACTGGCATAGGCTTTTGAGCCCTCAAAGCCCAACCACAGCAACACACTTCATCCAACAAGGACACACCTCCTAACCTTCCAAACAGATTATCACCTGGTGACTAAGCATAAAAATAAGCCTACGGGGACATTCTCATTCAAACCACTCCAACTCTCTTAGATCTCCTTTTTAAGATACACCAAACCTCATGCCCTCTCTAGGCCTCTGCTCCCATGAGTTTCATGGCAAGGGAGGTCCTGTTTTCTAAATATGCCTGGGTAGATTCCTCCAAGGTAAAGATTGCAACTTAAATTTGAGTTCTTTAGAAAGCACACCCTAATCACCTTTTGATCTTACTTACAAATTGTATCATACTGTCTCCTAGATATGCTCCATCAGCTCTTTTTACTGATTTCTCTTCATCTTCTTTCCCCATCAATAAATTAGAGGTTCCATGAGTACACAAGTATCTTAGCTATTAGTGTGTAGCTAATACTAGCTATATCTAACAAGTCTACTCAATTAGGACAGTTATGGCTAAATATTCATTGCTACAACCCTTAAGCAGTAATAAAAGCCTTTGAACTCAGAACAAAAGCTTTACTCAAATTTTTTAAATCTCTACCATTAATATGTTTCAAAAATGCCATGAGTGGCCCTTGAGAAAGATAATGGACTGATTGAGAGTCAGTTGCTTGGCTGACCAAGCTGTGGAAGCAGCAAAGTCCACCAGTCACATGATTATGCTGAATATTCAGCCACCCTAGCTGTCAAAGGGCAAGTGATCACTCATAATCGTATTTATCTAAAATCAATTCAAAACCTCTAAGCAGTGGCTACCAGTTTAAACTTCACCCCACTGAAAAGGAAAATATTTCTATTTGTGCTTGAGTTTAAATTATTCTTATTATATGTGGATAAAAATTATGAACAGAATAGTATGTGAATCATTATCATTAAATGTAAAGTCCAATTCATGCTGAGCATCTTTTTTTGTCATCTATCTAGTTATACAGGTAACATAAAAAACTTGTTGCTAAATACCAAAATTGTAGTTCTAACAAATCTGTATATTTGCTTTGGATTAATTTTATTTCCAGTGGATTTGGTAAAGTTGATAATTGTTTGTTTTTTTTTTTAATACAGAAAATACTTTTATTGGGCAATACCAAGACCTTTCCTTAGCATGTGGGTTGACTGGAGTTTGTAGTCATCCTTCTGCCTAAACCACACCACTAAAGGAACATTTATGATAACCTATTACAGCTCTTTTAAAAAGTGGTTTGAAAACTTGATGCATAATATTCTTACATTTAAACTTTTGTGCTACCCAATGTATTAAGAGCTGTTTTGTCTACATCTGACTTAATTGCATTTTACTTATTTAGTTTACATACTGACCAGTTTTCCCTCCCTCTTCTCCTCCCAGTCGCTTCCCACAAATACCCACTTCTCCCCACCCCAGCTGTTCCTCCTCTGTTTCTCCTCAGAAAAGGGCAAGCCTTCTATGAATATCAACCAGACATGGCATATCAAGTTGCACAAAGACTGGCCACCTCTTCATCTAGTAAGGCAAGACAAAGCAACACCATAGGAGAAAAAGATGAAGCGGTTACAGATGTATTCCATCTAAACACGTTAGAAGACGTCACTGGATCTCTTTATTCAGTCAATGTTGACTGACTCTCCATGTGTAAAAGAAACAAGCCTAAGAAGCAGCAGGAAATCAGTGAGGAGGGATGCTCTGCATGAAACACATGACAGGTGAGAGGTGGATACTACTGAGCAGAGGGAAAGCTTGGCAGAGGCCACCTCATCTGAACCGGTATGATTCTGTACTGTATCTGCTTAAGGAATTCTGAGATTTCTCACATTTGATGTGTCTTGAAAGATGAGAATTATCAAGTGAAACAAAATTAAAGTAGTATAAAAAAAGGTACTGAATAAAATATTACTTTATATATTCCTATCTGTTTGCATTTCTCTTCCTAAACGCATGCATATGGAATGAAACCGGACAGAAAGCCAATAAACATACTGCAAGAAACAAGTATCACATGCCAAGGTCTGAATTAGACTGGAGATGTTTGCAATTTAACTCCATTCCTTCACTGAAAGAATCAAACACAGCCTCTGTACCATACCTGTCTGTGTCTCTCACCGTGTCAAACTGTTAGTAGCTTGGAAGGATTAAATAAACAACTTTCCTAAACCCAATCTTTAAGCTTCAATGATAAATGTCATTACTTCATCATCATTTTAATGAACCAAATGTGATATAAGCAAAAATACAACACAGAAGAAATAAAACTGCACAGATTTTTCTCTAAACTTGTTAAGGATGACCATTAAATTCCACTTCCCTCTGACAGCAGTGATTTAGTTGATGGCTAAAAATGCAAGAAAATAAAGCATGTGCTCTATCTTCTTTCTTCTGTCCCTCCTTATTTATGATGCTGTAACTCTGCGACCCGTGAGCAATGGTCGTGAATATTATGGATGGCAGCAAAGTCAACACTAGCCAATAAATGCAGGTTTTATCAGAGAATAACAAAGTTACTGGTGAGCCTTTGGTTCTGGGAAAACAACATATAAATCCACTGTAAGCCATCAGATAGGAATCTGTGTTTCTTAACTATCTAACATGGCTAATATATATGTTAAATAGATAACTGGATATGTCAGCATGTATAATTCATTCTAATGCCATTAACTGGATGTTCAAATTATGTTGATATGTCTTCTTAGAAGTAGGCCTGTGAGTACTATTAGAGGCAAAATAGAACAAGAGGACTTTTCAAAACCAAGTGAATAATCCAATCATTTATTCTAAATAAGTACCAGAGGGAAAAATTAAACTTAGATGATTTGTTTTGCCTATATCATAATATAAATCTATCAAAAAATCATTACGTATCTTAGGTCAATTCATTTCCTTAGAAAATCATTTTCTGTAGATTAATACATTTTTGTAAAATTTTCTTCAAAATAAATGTACACTTTCATGCACATGATTCATGTGTGCTTGAACATTATATAAAATCTTTAAAAGGCTATAAGAAACTTGAACATTTTTTCTAAACAAAAACTCTTCAATGGTTTATTATTCAGTATAAAATGAGCATCACTTTTCAAATTGGGGGTCTCCTCATACACACAAAAGAATAATCACAATTCTACATGTTAACAATGAACATGTGAATAACAGTATTTAAAAGACAGCATCATTTAAATTTATTTCAAAGGAAATAAAGTATAAAAACAAAAACCTTAAAAATAAATGTACAGAATGAAAATGTTGAAAGCAAGTAAACTAAAAGGTACCTTTTCGGTAATGTATGGTTACTGATATTCTGATAAACTGCAGATAAATACTGCCAAAAAAATTTCCATCTAAATTGACTATTCTCCTGAGTAAATCTTGTTAGTGGCAAGAGGCTTGCTGTAACAAATGCCCTGTGTACAAAGGGAACTGTTCATAACTTCATCTTTCTGTTACTGCTGAGACTTCAATCGTCCTTATTCCAAAATGGCATTCTTCTCAGCAGGTAAACTATATGAACTCCTAGGCAGTCCAAAGTCTTACACATTTTTCTGAAGACTAATTTCAAACTCTTAATATTTTCACAATGGTGGTGATTTTTAGAAGCTATATCTCAAAACTCACTAGTAGATCCAAGAAATAATTTCTTCCCCTACCTAAAAGGAAAATGTTCTTGAAGCCACAGAGAAAAATGAAAAGAGAATATAAGAAATAGGGTTGGGTTACAATTAAAGACACAAAGCAAAGATCCTATCAGCCTTCATGGTTGATATTATTTTCTGTACAAAGATTTCACAGTGGAGATAGGATACCAGGAGGCTAAAATTATATTGTAAATGTTAGTGAGCTAGAAAAGAATCCTACTTGAAATACCTTAATGCAAAGTAGGCAGATTTATTTACAAATTTCTTTTAATAGTTTTATGACTTTCTGCTGCAGCCTCTGGCCCTATGACCTGGAAGCATGAACAATGGTTGTAAAGTTTTCTGAGGTAGAAAAAGTTTACATGGATGCCTTCCATTTAAAACTGTAATTCAAGGAATACTGATTAAGTCAGTTTGCCTGGTAATCCCACACCATACCCACCTGAAGCAGGAGTACCAAGTTCAAGGCTGGTCTAGACTACATAGTGACCTTCAGGCCACTCTAAAAAATGATTGATACATACATAAATGCATACATACATACAAAGACAGAGAGAGATATATTAGGTGGATGGATGGGTGATAGATGGATAATGGATAGTTAGAGAGACAGATGGATGGACAGACAGAAAGAACGACAAATAACCAAAGAAATACAAAGAACAATGATTGCCCAAGCCATGTTCCCATCCCTGAATCAATCACAGTAACCAGGAATGACTTCAGGTACACCTTGAAGAATTTACCACCTCATCAGCCAGAGCACTATTACAATGATTGATATTTCCTACCAAAACTAAATAGCAAGAATAATAAGGAACCACTTCTTACTCATAAAGTGAAGTAATCTTGCCAAAACAGTAAGAAAATATACCCAGAAGAGGGGAATGGGCCATCAAGAATAATAGCTATCTATATCTCAGGGTAAGAACAAGAATACTTGTGCCATTTGCTAATTTGAAACTCCAGTAAAGACAACTGTTCACCATTTAGATCAATAATCCTTTTCCGAACTGAGGAAGGAACACAGACTTTGTCATTCACTGAACACCTGCCATAGGCAAAGAAAACACCAACACTGAGCTCACAATTTGTGATGATGGCTCCTTGCAGATCTCGGCACCAATACACTACTTTTCTAGCAGTTTCATAGCATCGGCAATGGTACCAATGGAAGAGAAGACAATGTTACACAGAGTAACCTGAAAACCATAGCTCAATTGGCAAGGCTATTTGAAAGGCATGAGATGTGATATTATATCATAGAACCGTGTACATTTTATTTTTTTACTTTCAACTTCTAAGCCGTGGTTTCAAATGTGCCCGCAAATTCCTTGCTACCTACTTTTGAAGCTTTAAAAAACAGAAGGGGAATGCCAGAGCCAATAAGTGGGAGAGGGTCAGATGGCAGGCATGGGGAGGGGGGAGGCAACAGGGGTTTTTTCTTGTTGGTTTTGTTTGTTTGTTTGTTTGTTTGTTTTTTGGAGGGGAAACTGGGAAAGGAGAAATTTACATTTATTTAAAGAAAATATCTAATAAAAAAAAAAACAGAGGCTAACTTCCCTCTCCTTGATGGTGGACTCCACATAGTGACTTGCTTCTAATAGATATTATAATGTATGTAACTCCTGAAACTGGGCATAAAAGACCTTGATGAACCTTTTTCACAAGTCTCTTGATTCACTAACTCTGGGGAAAGAACAAATATTGTGAAGACATGTGAGTATCTCTGTGGGACAAAGAGATTCTCCTGCCAGCATGTTGGTGGTCTCAACTCAGCCCTAGGTAAACCCCCCTGAGCACAGCCATAGCCAACATCTTGAATATACTTTGGAAGAGGCTACCAGACAGGACTACCTATCGGGAATGCTCTTGAATTCTTTACCCAGAGAAATCATGAAATTAAACAAACAAACAAACAAACAAACAAACAACCTTCTGGAGTTTCTGTTGCTGCTGGCTTAAATCTCTACTCTATTGTGATCAGATTAAAATATATACACTTATCTAACTTTTCCTGAGTTTGTTGATAAGGTGTGTCATTGATCAGAATGAATCAGTACCTGTTGTGCCACCTCTAGGACTTTGGATTCCCAGCATTCATGTAAAAGCGATGGACAGCAGCCATATCAGAAACCCCAGTGCTAGGGAGGCAGAAACATGTGAATCTCTGGAGATTGCTGGCTAGTGTTGTTGAATCAGTGGTGTTCTGGATACAATCAGACACCCTGTCTTAAAAATAGAGTGGAAAGAGAGCAATAAAGATATCAAACACTAAGCTCTGATTTCTACATGCATGAGTACAGGTATGTGCATGTTTATATACCTATATATCTACATGAATACTGCATATGACTCATGTACACACAATGTGTGCTGTGCACACATCACACAGAGGATAAAAAAATAGGCAGATTCAAGAAAGGTAACTCAAATGAAATTCAAACATATGGAAGGATGATATACTCACCTTAATTGTGCAAATGGATGTTAATGCTACATGAACTGGTATTTTCCTGTGACTATACTTATCAACATGGAAGAACAAATGAATACTGCTAGCAATGTATGAAACAGGCAGAGTTGATAGTTGTGGGGAGATACAAATGGATATTTGTTTTTTTACCATTACTGGATATTTTCTTCATTTACATTTCAAATGTTATCCCCTTTCCAGGTCTCCCTTTCTGAAAGCCCCTATCCCATCATCCCCCCACCCATGGTGCTATGAGGGTGCTCCCCCAACCACCCACCAATTCCTGCCTTCCCACCCTGCACTGGGGCATCAAACCTCCTCTGACTCAAGAGCTGCTCCTCCTACCGAGGTCTGTCACATATGAGGCTGGAGCCATGGGTCCCTCCACATGTACTCTTTGGTTAGCGGTCCAGTCCACTCTGAGGACTCTGGCCAGTTGACACTGTTGCTCCCATCATGGGGCTGCAACCCACCTTAGCTTCTTCAATACCTTCTCCAACTCCTCCATCAGGGACCCTGGCTTAGACCAATGGTTGGCTGCAAGCATCTGCCTCTGCATTTGTCAGGTTCTGGCACAGCCTCTCAGGCAACAGTCATATCAGGCTCCTGTGAGCAAGCACTTCTGGGCATCCTGAATAGCATCCAGGTCTAGGGACTGTATATGGGATGGATCCCCAATTGGGGCAGTCTCTGGATGTCCTTTTCTTCAGTCTTTACTACACACTTTGTCTCCATATTTCCTCTTGTGAGTATTTTATTCCGACTTCTAAGAAGTACTGAGCATCCACATTTTGGTCTTCCTTTTTCTTGAGCTTCATATGGCTTGTGCATTGTATCTTGGGTATTCTGATCCTTTGGGCGAATATCCACTTATCAGTGAGTAGATACAATAGGTGTTCTTTGTGACTGGGTAACCTCACTCAGGATGATATTTTCAAGTTATATATAAATTTACCTGTGAATTTCATGGAGTAATTGTTTTTAATAGCTGAGTAGTATTCCATTGTGTAAATGTACCACATTTTCTGTATCCATTCCTCTGTTGAGGGATAACTGGGTTCTTTCCAGCTGCTGACTATTATAGATATGGTGCTATGAACATAGTGGAGCATATGTCATGTTTATTACATGTTGGAGCATCTTTTGGGTATATGCCCAGGAGTGGTATACATGGGTCTTCTGTTAGTATACTATATACAATTTTCTAAGGAACTGCCAGACTGATTTCCAAAGTGGTTTTACCAGCTTGCAATCCCACCAGCAATGCAGGAGTGTTCCTCTTTCTCCACATCCTCACCAGCATCTTCGGTCACCGAGTTTTTGATCTTAGCCATTCTGACTGGTTTAAGGTGGAATCTCAGGGTCATTATGATTTGCATTTCCCTGATGAGTAAGGATGTTAAACATTTCTCTAGGTGCTTCTCAGTCATTAGAGTTTCCTCAGTTGAGAAAACTCAGTTTACCTCTGTTCCCCATTTTTTAATAGTTATTTGATTCTCTGGAGTCTAACTTCTTGAGCTCTTTGTATATATTGATTATTAGTACTCTATCAGATGTAGGATTGGTAAAGTTCTTTTCCCAATCTGTTGGTTAACATTTTGTCCTACTGACAGCGTCCTTTGCCTTATAGAAGCTTTGCAATTTTATGAAGCCTCATTTGTCAATTCTAGATCTAGAGCATAAGTTACTGGTGTTCAGTTCAGGAATTTTACCCTGTGCCCATGTGCTCGAGGCATTTCCCCACTTTCTCTTTGATTAGATTAAGTGTATCTGGTTTTATGTGGAGGAACTGATCCACTTGGACTTGAGGTTTATACAGGTGTACAGGGAAATAAGAATGGAACAATTTGCTGGGCAGTAGTGGTTCAATATTAAAATGGCTACTCCAGTTTGTTTCTTGAGACCATTTGCTTCGAAAACTGTTTTCCAGCCCTTTACTCTGAGGTTGTGTCTGTCTTTGACACCAAGGTGCATCTACAGTATGCAGCAAAATGTTGGGTCCTATTTTCATATCCAGTCTGTTAGCCTATGTCTTTTTATTGGGGAATTGAGTCCATTGATGTTAGGAGATATTAAGGAATAGTGATTGTTTCTTCCTGTTATTTTTGTTGTTAGATGTGGAATTATGTTTGTGTGGCTATCTTCTTTTGGATTTGTTGAAAGAAGGTTACTTTCTTGCTTTTTCTAGGGTGTAGTTTCCCTCCTTGTGTTGGAGTTCTCCATCTATTATCCTTTGTAGGGCTGTATTTCTAGAAAGATAGTGTGTTAATTTGGTTTTGTAATGGAATACATTGGTTTGTTCATCTATATTAATTGAGAGTTTTGCTGGGTATAGTAGCTTGGGCTGGCATTTGTATTCTCTTAGGGTCTGTATGACATCTGCTCAGGATCTTCTATCTCTGGTGAGAAGTCTGGTGTAATTCTGATAGGTCTGCCTTCATACTCTACTTGACCTTTTACCCTTACTGCTTTTAATATTTTTTCTTTGTTTTGTGCATTTGGTGTTTTGATTATTATATGGCGGGAGGAATTTCTTTTCTGATCCAATCTGTTTGGAGTTCTATAGGCTTCTTGTATGTTTATGGGCAGCTTTTTCTTCAGGTTAGGGAAGTTTTCTTCTATAAGTTTGTTGAAGATATTTACTTGTGCTTTAAGTTTGGAATATTTGCTCTATTCTATACCTATTATCCTTAGGTTTGGTCTTCTCCTTGTGTCCTGGATTTTCTGGATGTTTTGGGTTAGGAGCTTTTTGCATTTTCCTTTTTTTTTTCTTTTTACTTTTGTGTCAATGTTTTCTATGGTATCTTCTGCACCTGAGATTCTCTCTTCTATCTCTTGTATTCTGCTGGTGATGCTTGCATCTATAACTCCTGATCTCTTTCCTAGGTTTTCTAAATACAGGGTTGTCACCCTTTGTGATTTTTTTATTGTTTCTGTTTCCATTTTTAGATCCTGGATAGTTTAGTTCAATTCCTTCACCTGTTTGGTTGTGTTTTCCTGTAATTATTTAAGGGATTTATTTTTGTTTCCTCTTTAAGGGCTTCTACCTGTTTACCTGTGTTCTCCTATATTTCTTTAAGGGAAATATTTATGTCCATCTTAAAGTCCTCTATCATCTTCAAGATATGTGATTTTAAATCAGAGTCTTTTCTGGTTTGTTGGGGTATCCTGGCTTGCTGTGGTAGGAACACTGGGTTCTGATGATGCCAAGGAGCCTTGGGTTCTGTTGCTAATGTTCTTGCCCTGCCCTCTCACCATCTGGTTATCTCTAGTGTTATCTGGTCTTGCTGTCTCTGACTGTGGTTTGTCCTTCTTGTAAGCCTGTTTCCCAGCACTCCTGGGAGGCCAGTTCTCTCTAGGAGGAATTTGGGTATGGAGAGCTGGGGCACAGGTTCAGCACAGGGATGCAGACAGAAACCGGAAGGATCCTGTTCCAGGTTGTTCCTCAGCTCCTGTGTCCAGACAGCTCTCTTGGAGCAGAAGCAGTGGTCTTACCTGTGCTCATAGGTGTGTCAATACTCCTGGGAGATGAGCTCTCTCCTGGTAGTATTTGGGTATGGAGAGATGTAGCTCCTCGTTTTATCATTTAACATGAAAACAAGTCTTCAATTCTATAGTTCCAGCTGCTATGATTTTCTGACTTAATTGAGTCAGAAAAATGAGTCAGTACATGGGAAAAATTCACATTGATCTGCATGTATATATAGACACATATGTGCACACTCATTGTAGCCTCTGAATAGACGGAATATTGGGAAGCAAGTAAATGTCTACATGCTATTGAGTAGTATCATATACAATGGTAATAACAATATCATAGAACATTATGCCATATTAAAAAGATTAAAAGTATTCTTTGTCCAGGATTATCAGCGAGGTATTGTTTATGGGAAAATAATCAGGATACAAAACCAAACTTTTTAGTTTATTTACCATTCTAAAAAGGTAAGGCGTAAGTATCTATGAATATGTTATTGTTGTGTACATGTGAAAATTTATGTCTATATGTAACCAGGAGCAGCATGCATCTTAGCTTTTTTCCTTGTAAAAGGTTGAGAGGAAAAAAGTGAACTATTTGTGAGCATAGAGAGGAGAGAGAGCAAGCAAAAAGGAGAGTGGAAATGTAGCATATTTAAAATCATTTATAATATTAACAGGTTTATACATGCTGTAAGGCAATTAAATAAACTGTACTGGGAACAAGCAGCCATTACTATTCTATATCTGAGAAAAATGACTTGTAGCCAAATTAACTAGAAAAGACTACAGGATTCTGGGACCTTTCATTCATAGCTATTGTTGGATTAGTTGTAATGTAGCCTTTAAGACATACCAATAAATCTCAGATAGATAGATAGATAGATAGATAGATAGATAGATAGATAGATAGATAGATAGATAGATAGATAAATAGATAGATAGTTCTGTGACTGTTATGTGACTCTAAAAAGCCATGAATAATGCTGGGGCGGTTGCGGGTGTGGGGTAATCATGCCATGGCAGTACATGGTGGTCAGAGAACAACTGTAGGAACTGGTTTTCTCCTTCAGAAATATGATTCTCAGGAACAGAAATAAGGTCTTCAGGTTTGGCCACAAGCACCTTTATTCTCTGACATCTCTCAAAACCTTTCCTGATTTTTCAAATTTTTAACTAAAATATAATTACAGTACTCCTTCCCTTGTTCACCCTCTCTGTACTCCAAATTTTATGGCCTCCTTTTCTTTAACCATTGCTACACACACACACACACACACACACACACATATAAAGGAATCAATGTGTAAATTCCACACCCTGCATCTGGTCAGTGTTTACTGTCTTTCTATGTTTCTACAGACCAGCAGACAATAGCAAGGCTGCTAGGACAGACTTCTCTATACAGGTCACCTCTGTTACTCATACAAGGAGATTAAATGGAAGTTTGGGCTAAGAACAGATGTTTCAAATAGAATCTGTTCATTGTGTTATGACATTGCTCAAGTGTGGCAGATAAGTCAGAGGCTATGGGTAGTTTCTAATGTTCTCTGATTTGCAATATTTTATTATTTTTCACTGTATTTCTGGCTCTCTTCATAAAATAGACTTGTTAATCCTAGGAGAACACTTACTTCAATGTTATAAAATCTCCTTGTATAATCTGGCACTTTTTTGGCTTATAGGCAGGCTTTTCTGGTCTTCTAAACAAGTCCCCAATCCTGTAATTCCAGCCAAAGCTTCATGTGAAATGTTCCTTATAATACAGCAGGCAAAAAGAAGGCACTACTGTGGGCAGCATCAGCCAGGACTCCTAACTCTGCTATGGAACAGCTGTTCCCTTCCACTCAGTATAATAAAATAAAGAACTCGACATCACACTGGTGGGTTTTTGTTTGTTGTTGTTTCTTTCTTTCTTTTCAATTTGAAAAATCACTTTTGTTTTCCTTGAAATTTATTATCTGGAATGTCATTTCTACCTCTAGCAGTTTTCTAATGGATTCCTGATCTGTGTGTGTCTCACGCAGTTCTCTATCCCCAAAGACCTTCTTAGAACTCCAGCAGTCCATAGGCACCACTACACAACACTGCTTGCATACAGGGAATTATTTCTCTTTGGGTCGCATTTGCCTTAGGGATTATAAAAGCTCACGGGTAGAGCTTTCCTTTCCTGTCAGGGGCCTGCCCAAGCCTTTAGAAGGAATAGTACTGAGAGGGACACAGAGTTGGACTACAGCCAAAAATTGGTAATCTCTGGACTTGTAACACTCTGACTATTTTGTGCTAATAAGTGCTGGCTTCTTTTCTCATACCCTTTTGTGTTAATAAACACTGGTGTCTTTTCTCCCTGGCTCAAGGGCTGGCCAAGAGAGAGGCTTGGAACTCACTAACTCTTCATGAACCAGAGAGAAAAGAAAAGAAAATTATTTAAACAAAGAAGCACAGATGTACACATGCGCATGGGCATGCACACATACACAAACACACTGGTCAGCCTGGCCACCTGTCTCATCAACTCTACAAGTGCTCATTTATACTTACATACGCATGCATATACCTACACACATATGTATGCACATTTATATAGACAAATAAACACACATATATACATACATGCATATGTATGTATATATATATATATATATATATATATATATATGTATGTATGTATGTACATGTATATTTGGTGGATGGTGTTGAGCCCCAAATGCCTTCTCTGGCTGTCTTATGGATGAAAATTCCTTAGAAAATTACCTCATAGATAAAATGTTTACAAAAAAGGGGAGTTACAGAAGGATGTTGATATTAAGTTCAAAGCAGTGTTTCATTCTATAAGCTTATTCTAATTTCAAAGCAACAGTTTCAGAAATCCTCGCTTTATCATAGTGCACACCTGTGGCTTCATCCTTGGCTCTGACATAGAATGAATATTTTCCTAGATCACAAATTTGTTCAAAGCCTATTTCAGTTTTTAGTGTAATTATGGAAGCTCACTATATTCCTTAACATGCAGCTTTTACAAAATATTCTGGGAGGAATAGGCACATTTCATTCATGATTCTAATTTTATTATGTCTTTCTGGCAAAACAACTAAAATCCATGTCTTAAAATTTTCTTCCTAAAATTATTTGAATCAAATCAGGAATTCTATGAAATCATTAATTCATCTAAACAGAATTAATTCCTGAAAGTTCTTCATATTGATCTGCAGAAAATTTGCTTAATAGGGTGGGCTGATGCCCAAGAATCATTAGGCTATGTAATAGTGACAGGAAAGGGCATATTAGCAGCATGAAAGCAATCTGGGATGAAATTTTCTGAAGGCCCTGCAATTCAGAGTTTACCCCTCATGGCCATGCAAAATGCTGGGCTTTCTTCAGAAACCTCACTTGCCTGCCTTTAGCCTTTTCTAGATGGCTTCTGACACTTTCCTGCCTCTCAAACTCCCTTTAAAGCATCCTGGCCATTCAGTGGTATAAAATCCCAAGTGTGCTGTAAATCTTTAGGGACTGATTTCAGAAACTGCCAGTCTGCAAATCCCTTCAAGAAAAGGATCTTGCCCTTCTGCCTGTGTAATCCCAGATCTGCAAGACTCACAGTTCATTTGTTTAGTAATTTAATAAGCATTTTGAATGATCACTAAATCACAGAATACCATTAGACAAGAAGCTTAAGGTCTCTGCAGTGGCAAGTTCCTAAAGATAGTTCCTTTTCTTGAAACATTTTGGTTACTTGTTAAATCAAGAAGATAAATTTCCTCAGAATTAAGTTTCTTTAATTAAAAATTTAATGCTTATAATAAATGTCTCTTACACTCTTCCACAGAAAGCTTATCCTTAGTAAAAAAAAAAAAAAAATATTTCAAACAAGAATGTTCTAATCAAAGTAACCTAAAGTCACTCTTTGATCTGAGAATTAAAACAATAAATATTAAGAAGAGGGAAGTACACACAAACAGTAACAATGGACGCTCTACCTAGCTTCTTCAATCAATCACACTATGACAAAATAATCAGCTTTGTTCTTCTTTTGTACCAAGTATTTTATTTCATGAAGCACTAGAATTTCTCATGTTCCAAGACATTACAAATTATTAATTGCTTACTATATCGTTAAAAAGAACAAAGATTTGATCATTAGATACTAAAAAAAATCTACAACTTAATCACCAACTTTTATATGCAGATGAAATGAAGAATGTATTCAAAAAAAAGAAAGAGGATATTTCAAATATAACATTACATATGTTACTTTCTTAGGTAGAAGAGAAGGATAAGAACTGGTGTTCCATAGAATTTTAGTTGTATTATCATCTAAACATACCAAGGCCATTAATATAGCAGCTAATAAGAGCTGTATTTAAAGTAATAATTATAAAATAAAATAATGTCCTCCTAAATTCTAAACCACTATTTCTTAAAGTATACCAAAATAGTTTGATTTAATGAATACATAAATAACTCAACAGACAAATCAGTTAGAAATCTAAATTTGTGATCTATACTCGCCACTTGCTGTATCCAAAATACTGTGCTAGGATAACAGAATAGACTTGAGACGCTTACCACAAATATTTCCAAAAATGAAAACAGTCTTTAAACCTTAATATGTTAAATCTCATAAAGCAGCATCTCATTGTCAAGAAAGACTAGAAAACACTACACCATGCTTTAATGCCTACTGCTGTTGTTGTAATGCCCTCTGAAATATAATCCATATACACAAAACAACACACATAAGCACATAATCCATGGCTTTAGTAAATTCACAAAATTGTGCAACCATCATAAAATTGACTTGCGAACATTTTATTAATATGAGATTAACTTCAAAAAGTCTCTGACTCCCCATTCCAAAGTATTAAGCATGAATGAATGTATTCCCTAGCTCTACAAATCCTACAATTTGGAGAATTTAATTTTGAGTTGTAAGAGGTTGTCTTTTGTGCCTGGATCCTGTCCCTTAGACCACTATATTCAAGGTTCATTAAATTTGTAACAAACCAGTGCCTCATTCTTTTTTGTAACTGAGTTAATATTGCTATGGATGTTCATGTGTACATGTTCCCTCATTTCTCTTATGCTAGAATCTAGGAATAGAAATAGGGTAAATGATAACTCTGAGGAAGGTTCAAGTGGTTTTCAAAAGTTATTCCACCATTGACATTCCTGTCAGCAGTGTGTCTCTGAGTTGTGACTTCTCTACAATGTACCAACTCTTATTCTCAATAGAATTTAGTGGGTATGACATGGCATCTTACTGCTGTTCAGACTTCTGTGATGGTGAGCATTTTTTCATGGGCATGTGCAGTTGGGCATGTGCATATTTTTCCACAAAAAAAAAAAATGTCTATTCAGATCCTTTGTCTATTTTTAAAAAATGGATCACTTTGGCTTTTATTATTCAACTGTAGAAGTTTGGCATATGCATGTGTGGATCTGTGGTAGTTTGAATGAAATAGACCCTTTTGTTTATGTTTTGAATACTTGGTCCCCAGTTGGTAGAATGCTTGGAGAGGATTACAAGGTATGCCCTATTGGAGAAGACATATGGGAGACACTAGGAAAAAACTATGAGGTTTCAAAAGCCCATGCCATTCCCAGTTAGCATTCTCCCCACCTCCCCCGCCCCGCCTATCTCTCTCTCTCCCTCCCTCCCTCCCTCCCTCTTCACTCCCCCTCTCTTTCTGCTTATGGTTCCTGTTTCAAGATGTGAGCTCTTAAAGAGGGTCCACCATGTTCCCTGGAGGCTCCACAGCTTGGCTCTGGTAGCCACCCCCTCCCCCTGCGCCCCCAACCCTGCCAGGCCAGGCACATAGCAGAGCCCTGGGCCCAGCATGGCAGCCCCAGAGCTGGCCCATCCCCTTCCCCACCACTGCTGCCCTCTCTTGGGCAGACCATAGTCAAAGCTGTTCCTTTTCCCCCAACTCATTGGCTGACATCTGAGGAAGTGTTTGGATACCCAGGTTTGATGTTCTGAAGAACCACCTGGTAAAAGAAGGTCAGGTAGATGAAGAAATTGCACTAAGAATGATCAATGAGGGTGATGTCATACTTCAGCGGGAGAAAACCATGATAGAAGTAGAGGCTCCAATCACAGTGTGTGGTGACATCCATGGCCAATTTTTTGATATGATGAAACTTTTTGAAGTAGAAGGATCACCTGCTAATACATGATACCTTTTTCTTAGTGATTATGTGGACAGAGGTTCTTTTAGTATAGAGTGTGTCTTGTATTTATGGGTCTTGAAGATTCTATACCCAAGTACTTTATTTCTTCTGAGAGGCAACCATGAATGCAGACACCTTACTGAATATTTTACCTTTAAGCAGGAATGTAAAATTAAATATTCAGAGTCTATGAAGCTCTTGAAGAGGCTATGAAGTATAGAGGCTTTTGACAGCTTCCCCTTGCTTCACTTTGAAACCAACAATTTCTTTGTGTTCATGGTGGACTTTCACAAGAAATACACACACTGGATGATATCAGGAGATTAGACAGATTTAAAGAGCCACCTGCATTTGGACCAATGTGTGACTTGCTATGGTCTGATCCTTATGAAGACTTTGGAAATGAAAATATCACAAGAACATTTTAGTCATAATATGGTTCAAGGATGTTCTTATTTTTATAACTATCCAGCAGTGTGTGAATTCTTGCAAAACAATAATTTGTTATCGATTTTTAGAGCTCATGAAGCTTAAGATGAAGACTATAGAATGTACAGAAAAAGTCAAACTACCGGGTTTCCTTCATTAATAACAATAATAATTTTTTCACCACATAATTACTTAGATGTCTAAAATAATAAAGCTGTTGTACTAAAATATGAAAATAATGTGATGAACATTCAATAGTTTAATTGTTCTCCACATCCTTACTGGTTGCCCAATTTTATGGATGTCTTTACATGGTCTTTATCATTTGTTGAAGAAAAAGTGACCGAAATGTTGGTAAATGTTCTGAGTATTTGCTCTGATGATGAACTAATGACAGAAGATGATGACCAGTTTGATGTAGGTTCAGCTGCAGCCCGGAAAGAAATCATAAGAAACAAGATCCGAGCAATTGGCATGATGACAAGAGTCATCTCTGTTCTCAGGGAGGAGAGTGAAAGTGTGCTGATACTCTAGGGTCTGACTCCCACAGGGATGTTGCCTAGTGGAGTGTTGGCTAAAGGACGGCAGACTTTGCAATGTGGTAATGACTTTATGCAACTGGCTGTGCCTCAGATGGACTGGGGCACACCTCACTCTTTTGCTAACAATACACACAGTGCATGCAGGGAACGCCTGCTTTTTAGTTCCTGTCTTAGCAGCTGACATACGCAGGGTATTATATGATAGGTATCTGATTAGTATCTGGCCAGGGCATAATATTGATAGAACGAGTTGTCTTTTAACTGAAAATAACAATCAGTTCCCCAGCTTTTCATAAAGTGATATGGGAGAAGCTCATGTCATAATTCTGAAATATTTATTAACTTGTTTAATGCTCCCCTTTCTTTTAAAAGCCTCAGTCAAGAATGTGAATCAGGGATATATTATTACTAAAATGGAAACGAAATTCCAAGTTTCTTACTTTTAAAATGTATGTAATTATATTAGATTATGCTTAAATTTTCAAGTATTTATTTTTTGAATTAAAAATCTGCTTAGGCCCCAAAACTTCCTTAAGCACTCATTTGTCAAAAGATTTATGCCAAGCTTTGTACCCTGGTAATGATTAGAGTTTGTTTATGGGGGTTTGTCAAATGTTCTGTGCATAACTGACTGTCTGTAATATGCCGTTTCCTTCCTCTGCAGATAGAGCTGCTTTCCTAAATCTGTCCGTCTTTCTCTAGGATAACTGTATGTCCGTAAATATATGTTCAATTAAATTACTCGATCAGACGCTTGTCTGTCTTTTGATGTAGAAGCAGCTCTATAGCACCTTGATTTTAGGTTTGCTGCATTTGTTGCTGCATTTCGTTCATTCTGAATACGAATGTAACCTTAGATAATAAGCTATTGTTATAAAGGGTTGAATTTAAATCATGAAAGTAAAAATTGAAAGGGTATTATTAAGTGTGCCTTTATTTTGTATGAAAACAAAAAAATTACATGTAAAGCAAAAAGAAAAAAAAAAAAGGATGTGAGCATATGAGCTCTTAATTACCTACTATTGTTCCAGAGGTGTACGTGTCTACCTGCTGCAATGATCCCTGCCAAGATGGTCATGAACTCAACTTCTGAAACTGTTAAGTCCTCAGTGAACTCTGTCTTCTAGAAAGTGCCTGGATCACTGTGTCTTTACAGCACTAGAAAAGTAACTAAGACACTATCTCACTCCGATTCAAAGTTACCAAATATTTGTTCTTATATGTGGGTTATCTTTACACTTTCTTGATAGTAACCTCTGAAACATAATACAGTTTTTAATATATTTTCCTTTTAAATATTTTTGATTTCTTTAAATTTTGAGAATTTCATATACATGTGAGTACATTCAACTAACATCCTGATTCTTCTGTACTTATTACACGTATGAACATATCTTTAGGCTGACCACTTGGGACTGTATAATCTATCAGGAAACTTGTCCATGGAGAAAACTGATTCTTGCTGTTCAGTGACCATTAATTACTTATTTGCTCATTATATGTGGGGCACACATGACATAGAACACATGTAAAGATCAGAAAACAACTCTGAGGAATCAGTTCTTTCATAGCATCCTCCTTTCTTTCCCTAAACAAACAAATAAAAAAGTCAACATTCCTAATAATATCTTTGTTCCCAAAAAAAAAAAAAAAAAAGCTTGGAATTTACCAGAAAATGCTAAGCATATTTTTTTATTAAGATAATAGCTCTTGGCCTATAGATTTACATGGTTTAAGGTTTGTTTTTATTTTTTTTTCGTTTGTTTTTTGCTTTTTGAGACAGGGTTGCCCTGGCTGTCCTGGAACTCACTCTATAGAACAGGCTGGCCTCAAACTCAGAAATCTGCCTGCCTCTGCCTCCCAAGTGCTGGGATTAAAGGCATGAGCCACCATTGCCCAGCTTTACACAGTTTAAGTTTTACTGTATTAATATAATATTGCAGAGCTATGATACAGGACCATTATTTAGTAGTAGTTAAATTAAATGTAAAATACTGTTTGGAATGGGTGGGTAGTAGGCAAATAAAAAACAATGATGATTCACCATGCTGTTACCTGTATTACGTAACCATTCCATTGCAGTGAGAGTCAGAAACGCAAAGATACACAAAAGCAAGGACTACACATGCATACAAAGATACACACACAAAGAAGCAGACAGGTGGCATGAGGGAGGGATGTATGAGAAATAGAGATAAGTAACAAAGAGGAACACTCTTTGGTAATCCACCACATGCAGCATGCAGTTCTGATTCAAAGAACTCAAGAGACTGAACCTTCAGAAAGTGCCTTAGCTGTGTGCATCTGAGCCAAAAAGATGTGCTGCTTCCTGCTCCCCTCCTGTGGATGAGAGTACCAACTGAGGGGCGGGGATTAGTTGTGAGGCAGGGAAGTTCTTCTGAGATATACCCAGACTGATCCCAGAGCTCCTCTGATGACAACAACAAAGCCAGGGAAAAAAAGATGCACTAGGACAGAAGCAGCTCAGGGGTCAGGACACCTTTGAGGAGTCTCAGAATGAAGAAAGGTAAGACTGCTGGGATCTAAAATAAGGTCTCATTGGCATGGAAACAGCTGTGGTAATGACTCAAGGACACCACAGTATCCACTAAAGTGATCAATATGTAAATAATAAAGAAAAAAATGGCCATGAATTTGACAGGAAGTTGGCTTGGCAGTGGTTGAAGATAGAAAAAGAAATGGAAAAAAAAATTATATATATGTGTGTGTGTATGTGTGTGTGTGTGTGTATGTGTGTGTGTGTGTGTGTGTGTACATATATGTATATATATATATATTTTTTAATTGAATGCATGGACAGGGCCTGCACAGGTTTATGCCACATGGGGTCCAAGCACTGAGAGGAGGATGCAGTCATGAGCTTCCATACCTAGCCAAGATCCTATTGGCATCTGCTCACAAAGTAAAAATAAGCTTTTGCCAACAGAATTTCACTGCTTATGTTAGCTATACTTAACCACATGTCCAGCAGTAGATGGCAAACACAACACAAACTTCATGGTATTTCTATATACGTATAATCTCATATTGCTTTGTTTAGCCATTTCTATTTATCTACTTAAATATTTAGTTTTAACTGCCAGATTAAATGAAATCTACAAAATACTGAGACAAGTAGGTACTTCTAAAAACATTTGTCTAAACTTCATGAGCTATAAAAAAGAAAATTCATTTTTAAAAAACCTATGAAGTTCCAATATTCTTTAACCCTTTTGTAGGGGAGTTTCCCTAATTGTTGTTTGGCTAAATAAAGACAGCAGAAGCCAATCTTTGGGTGAAAGAGAGTTAAGATTTCAGGGCAGGACAGGAAGAGAAGGAGGGAGAGGACTGGAGTTAGACTAGACTGGGCACCAGAGAGCAATTGCACACATGTAGGGCACCAATAGTTTGTGGCCTCCGCAAGCAATGGAGGCCATGGAGGATGGGGCAGGATAGTCTTCTCCCAGCCTTTGAGTTATCTGGTCAGTTTTAAAATATAAAGTCTCCAGTGTTTTCCTTTCATGGGGCTAAAGGGAGCACTGCTTATGGGTGGTGGCAGGAGTGGTGGTGATGGAAGTGGAGCCAGTGGCAGTGGTGTGATCTTGGAGCAAGGAGACCAAGCAAGGAGAAGTGTGCTCCAAAAAATTACATACAGCAGATGATGTCCAATGAGGTAGGAGAGAATCCACTATTTAGGATTCTCAGGTGGATTCAGATGCAGTAAAGCAGGTCTGAAAGGGAGAGAGGGTTTCTCAGTGAGAGGAGGAGTCACGTGGTGACTCAAGCACGTGAACTTTTAAACAAAGAAATACAAGGTAGACTAAGCTCACAGGCTCTGAGTTCCCCTGCTGTGGAAAAAGACAGGATTGTGGCTCCAGGCAGAGAGCTAAGTAAAAGCTGCCTGCTTCCTACAAGCAGGTAATCATAGGATAGAATTCTAAACTTGGTTTAATTGTTCTTAAAAATAGAAGAATATATAGATTTTACCTGAGCCATGTGGGGAATCCTCCCAGAAGATAGGAACTAATATAAGAGTTGGGGCCCAGAGGGGCAGGGACCCCTGCTGTAGGGGCAGCCTCCAAGAAAACATACAGGATGATTGTATAAAAATAAAATGCTCTAGGTAAAAAAAAAAAATGCTCTAGGTAAAAAAAAAGGGGGTGGGGGTCTGGCAGGATAACTCATATTCTTTGAACATGGGCTCCACGGAAATTTTGGACTAAATATCCTGACATGACAGATTAGAAAAAGCCTAAATATAAGCACATATGGTATTTTTTTATTACTACATTTGTTTTGAATTGTTTTAATTATCAAAATGAGTGTGATTTTGAGTTTTGTGGTTAGGTTATTATTCCTCTGGGAGAGAGGTCAAGTTAAACTGGTTACTGGCTAAAGGACATGCTAATTTGGGAGAAAGGCTTTACGTTTGTGTTTATAAAAAAGGCAATTAGACTCTGGACCCCCCCCTCCAGAGTTATATGGATCAGATATGACAGAGGGAGACCCCCTGAAGAACTAGAAAAATTCAAGAGAACCAAACAGGAAAGGTAAAGGTTATTTGTACCATCCTTCACATGGGTATTTAAACTAAACTTCATAAGCATTATCAATTAAATATTTAAAGAACAGATGTAAAATAAGTTTTCAAAATAGTCTTTTCTCTAAACTTCTCTAAAATTAAATTAGGAAGTATATAATGGAAGCTTTGGGCATGGCATAGTTAGTAAGTTGTAGTTTATGCAATACAACAAATTTTACATTTACATGTTCTACCTTAGTTTAACACTACTGCTTCCAACTTAGATCTTTGTTCTTACAAGGCTTTACAACCACAGAAGTGATTGTACAAAAGCTAGTGGGCACAAGGGATCTATGGTGACAGGGACAGTGGCCTAGAGCCATTACAAACCAGCTGAGATACTAGGCAATCATGCTGTATCCTCCTTTCTTTATATTAACCTACATTCCCAAGGCCTCTCACATTAACATTAACCTCTACTATGCTGCCTTCATCTACAAGAAAAACAACGTAGAAATGAAGACTACAAACAAATTCAGCTCTTTACTGGAACAGCAGAACTCTTGTCTACCTTTTGTTTCAGATTTGTAAAGGTACCTGAGTCTTACAGTGGTCAGACACCAGAAAGCCAAGAAATATACTATAAATACATAACAGCACACATACTTTCATTTTTTATAAACAAGTTTTCAGTTTTCTGTAGTTTTCATTTTCTGACTAGCTGGTTTATGTCAGACATGAAGCTAATGAAATCTTATTCACTGTAAAA
>NW_022196903.1:38545736-38562727 GCF_008632895.1 Mastomys coucha
AAAAAAAAAAAAAAAAAAAGAAAGAAATCCAATAAAATGAGACACTATGGCTAGCTCACAGAATACACTGCAAACTAGGACCTTTTCTGTTTCAGTTAGGTTCCAAGGCACATGCCAGTTACATTATTCAGTCCCAAATCAATTAAATGTTAATGAAGATTACCTTTTTTCCAAAGATGACGAAAATGTGTATCCAAAGGCTGATTAAGAACCACAAGGCAGTATTTCAAGTTTCCTAAAGAAAAAGGAAAAGATAAAAATACACATAGAGAGGAACTGAGCCCCACCCATCAACTGGGTCTGTTTCGTAAGCTCCATGTACACAGAGCTAGACTGCAACGGTAGTCACTCTCATCATATACCTTCCATGTCACTCTCATATGCCTTCCATTCTAAAGAGATCACGTACACAGAGCTAGACTGCAACGGTAGTCACTCTCATATGCCTTCCATTCTAAAGAGATCACGTACACAGAGCTAGACTGCAACGGTAGTCACTCTCATCATATACCTTCCATGTCACTCTCATATACCTTCCATTCTAAAGAGATCAGCCAATGGAACTCACTTCGATCAGAATGTTCAGAACTCCCTTACATCATTTCTCTGAGAAAAGTATCATGAAAGTAGTTTATAGTTAAAAAAAATAATAAACTTTTTTGCATAATATGAAATGTGGATTCTCAATCTTAAAAAATTTCTATCACTGCTATGACGGAGTTCCCTAGCAGCTGGTTTTAGAAACCTTACCATTTTTGGAACCTGGTGGTATGACTTGGGAGTGAAGGGATAATAAATATATCACATTCATTCAACTCACTGATGTTATTATTTTTCACTACATCCAACCCTACTTTGAACTTTCTAATATAAAACCACATTCTCACAAACCCTACAAGTATACTTATAACTCTTTCAAACAACACTCTACAAAGTCATGGTGAATGTTATTTTCTGAATTGTTTTGTAAGGGAAAACAAGCCAAGTTCAAGAAGAAACAAGTTTCTGAAGCTGGGATGGGACTCAAAAATGAATCACCTCTGAACTTCCTATGGTGAACTGTGCATAATATAACAAAAGTGCAATGAGGCTGTTAGGAATCTGTCAGCTGACTTCAAGCACTCCTCAGTTACAGAAACCAAATGATTCCTTGGTGATAAGAAAAACCATGTCATAAGCATTCTCAATACTAGAAACAGAAAAAAAATAAGGTAATGAAAAGGCTATGTCCTCATGTACAACAAATCTTATCACTAACTACATGCATGTACCTGGGGATACAAAGAAGAATAAGTTTACAGGATATATGTGCCAGAACATGTTGGTAATATTAAGATTGCATTCAACAATATGTGAAGATACCAGGTGCCATGGATCTGAAAGAAAGGAAGTTGTGGGATATGGGAGGATTCAGGAAGAGGACAGCGAAGGTAAAAACAATGGAATTATACTATAATCTCAAAAAATAAAAATAAAGTAAAAAACAGGAAAGTATCCTAATGATATAAGATATTAATAATAATATTACAAATGTTAACAGTAACATTTAACATGTCATTGAAATTGAACTTGGGGTACTTATAAAGTGCATGGTGCAAGAATGAGTTGAAATGTTGAGTGGTTAAGAACACTTGCTGCCTTCGCAAAGAACCTGATTTCAGCTTCCAGCATCTACTAAGGTGGCTTACAGCTACTGCAAATAATGACATTATTTTATTTTAACAATTTCTTTTAAAATTATATTTGTTTAGTTGAGTACTATTCATTTATTTATAATGTAGGGTATAGCGTCTGGTTAGAGGTCAGAGGATAATTTGAGGGAGTCAGAATGCTCCTGGCATGTAGTTAGTTCCCTAGGACAGAACTTGGGCTACAGGGCTTGACCACAAGTGCCCTTACACACTGAGCAATCTGCTGGTCCAATAACAATATCTATAACATTTATTTCATTGTTTTATTTTTAACTTCAGTTTTTCTCAGTATTTCATATACATATTTAAAATTATTTTAAATTGAAACAAACTAAATGTGGTAGAACATATCTTTAATTCCAGTACTAAGCACATAGATACAGGGAGGATCTCTTAGTTCAAAGGCAGTCTGGTCTACATAGTAAAAACCAAGCTTGCCAGAGGCACCTACTGAGACCTGTCTGAAAGTCAAAAACAAAGATAACAACCGTGGACCAGTGCTGAAAAAACTGTCCTCATTGGAGCTGGAGAGAAGGCTCTGCAATGAGGAACACTTGCCACTTTTATAGAGAGCCAGTGTTCACTTCCCAGCACCCACATGGAAGTTCATTAACTGTCCTTAATTCTAATTTCAGGGACCCTGATGACCTCAGTGAACAAAATATGTATATAACATACAATTTAAAAAGGAAGATATGTGAGAATGCAGACTTTAATTGTAATCTTGGTGACAGGTGACAAGGAAGCTTCAAGATAAAACAACCACTTAGGTGTTAGCATCAAACTGTTGAGGCTTACACCAAGCAATCAAATTATACTGACAGATGAAGACAGAAACACATCAGAGGAGGAGAAGGGAGGGATGGGTAGGGGCAGTACAAGTATATTTTATTAGCCTGATGTATTTGTCATCTCTGAGACTTACTGCCTCTGTTTGCTAACTTAGGCCTTGTCCTAGAAGCTTCTAACCTCCATACAATCTTATCTAGGCCTAGAATGTTTTCAACCTCAGACATTCTGCTGAATAAGCTCACCCTTTGTAGCTCTTTCTTGCTTCTGGCTGGCTGGTCAGCTCAACTGTCCTGGCTCAATGCTCCTCTCCAAGCTGACTTACTCAGATTGGCTTCTTTCAGATTCTGACTGAATTGTTCTGCTTGGCCTCACACTAACTTTGGCAATATGTGGTAATCTTCTGGCTCCTTCTCATTCTTTAGCTTACTCTGTCTTCACCTGTGCCTACCTTGTTCTTTTTCTCTAATCTGTCTCTTTACAACTGTCCCAATAAGACTGCCCTCTCTCCCCCTGTCTCTCAGTGCTGCTCTTTTGTAAGAAACTGGTAAAAGTAGCTTAATTGTTCTTAAGGCCTGCTGTCTGAGAAAATAAATTACATGTAGATGAAGCATAACTATGAAAACCTCTGAACAAATATTCTATACCAAAGTCCATTAAAATAATTGAATTACTAATAGACTATAAAGAATGGATAAGTCAAATATAAGAAAAGTAACAAAGAGTAGTATAAACACACTTCTGGGAGAGTCTTTCCTGCCCTCCCCCAGTGTGAAGTGATGGTGTGCTCTCCTTACATAATAAAAATAGTTACCCTTCCATTTCTAAGGTGCCATGGTATTGTTAATAAACAATAAAGTCACTCTATCCTCTATCACCTCCAGCTTCACCTGAATGCAATGTCCTAAGCAAATGTAATTTTAAAAGGGGGTTTATCTTCCAACATCTGAAGCAATCATTGCCAAAGCCTACAGTTGCCATGTATTATAAAACCCAATAGTTAACAATACCTTTTCATCTTGCCCAAGACATCTCTGTCTCAGGGGAGAGTAAATAACTGGTTTATCCTGCTTTGTCATTCATGCTGACACCTACAGTCCTGTATAGGAATCACCAAGAAGTTGCTTGTCCCGCCTATGTAAATGCTAACATCTCCATCACATATTTGCCTGCATTCTGAACCTGCCTTGTTCTTCCTAATAAATAAATTAACAAAACATTCATTCACTGTTTTTTTTTTTTTTTTTTGGTAATATTTCCCTACTCCAGAACACAAGCTGCTGAATCCATTACATACAAGGCTATATACACAGTAAGCACTCAATAAATCTGATGAGTAGTCCTTCCCACACAGACTTTACATCCACATGTAATAAATTAGTTCCAGATACTTTCTTTAATAAACAAGGACTCTGTCTAATTTGTCCATATTCTGTCCTTTGGATGCTTCCCTAATATAATTCCTTACAGAATGAAACTACTTCCTTTTAAAAGCAATAGTTCTGTCTGCCTACATCCTGAAGCCCTGAGCAGCCCTATTAAATGAATAGTCCATAAAGTGTTTCTGAGAGGACACCAGGAAAGAGCAACTAGTACTCATCTTGCTTTCACACAGCTAAGTGGTGCTCTTCTCACTACATCTCACGACTCTCTAAGAACCAGAGATAAGCCACAGAAGAGCAGCTACTCAGTAAGAGCTAGGAGATATTTGCATTGAAAACAAATTGACTTTTTAAGCTAAATATGTGTTTAACACCTACTTAAGATATCAAGGAATCCATGTAATATGCATTCAGTCCTATAAATTTGGCTATATAGCTGGTTATTATCACTCAAGTTTTCAGGTTGAAAGTGTAAACGGATCTGAAAAGGTTTAAATCAATTTCCATTTGAAAGCCTTACCTTCAGTGATGCAGCAGAAATGACCCTGACTATGTATAGCTACTATAAACTCGATGCCACTACAGACAAAACAACTGAATATATTTTCACGAGAATCCATATAGGCTATGAATGTATGTAATATGTTACGATTAGTAAGATTCTATTGTGTAGGAAGTAGGATGAAGAGGACATAAGCTGGCAAAGTATTCAATCTTTCTTGCTATGAAAGAAGGCTACCTATAGAATGTTTTCTTCTTCACTTTTGCAATGACTAGTGATATTCTTGTTCCGAGTAACCATTTTCACTGAATAACTGAAATGAATGAAGCTTAATTCTTCATGTAAGCATACTGGCATCTCTTGAAGTCCTGATAGAATTCACAGCTCCATCAACAGTTCCTTGCCTCCATGATCTGAACCATAATAAACCATGTTTCCTGTCAATCAAGAAAATCAATCACTCTCCAGCAAACTGTTGACAAAATGCTATAACCCTAAGGGTTCATCATAAAGTCCTATGAAATTACAGTCCATCACATCACTTTTGATATGTTGTCAACTGGGCCCAAAAATCTGAAGATTTCCTAAAGACAAAAACTATGAGTTTAGAATGAAGTTAGCAAACAAACACAGAGATAGCCAGAGATAGCCACTCCTATATCCCAACCATTTCTAGACACACACACACACACAAACACACACACACACACACATACACGCATGCACGCACGCACACACGCACGCACGCACGCACGCACACCTTCACACAAAAAAGAATCGCAATCATGAACAGTAGAAAGAAGGAAGGCAAACCAGACTACTCCTGGATCAGAGGACGATGCTTTTTCTAGGCATTCTATTTGGTGTTGGTAAGTTTTAGTGAGGACAGTTTAGCAAATAGATAGCCTCCAAAGCTTCTAAGGTTCCACACACAACATCATGGAAAGCAAGTAGTTATTAAATAGGGAATGTTTCTTTCATTTTAAAATATTTCTTAAAAGTTATTTTACTGAAAAGTCACCTCAATATTTATAATTAAAATATAATCAACTGAAGCTATTCTGCATATAATTATGACCAATTAAGACTTTCAGTTTGAGAGAAAAAAGAAATGAAACAATGAATAGTTCTAGTTTCAGAGTATTTCCAACAGTCCTTGCACTGCACATTATTATGAGCTTAAAGCACTTCTAGATAAAACCATAGTGGTTTTTGGTCAATTTCTCTAAAAAAGAATTTTTATAGGCAAAAATTCAGGAGACTAAATGATGGATGAATTCTGATTACCTAGTTCATGATATAAAGAATCATATGCATAAGGCAAGAAGTCCAGAACTAAAGTATATTTTGTTAATGTCACAGTCTCCATAGGTTTCTGAGTTAACCTACGGCTGGAAGAATAATGAACAAGATGCCAACATCTGGAATCTGATTTCTCAGATTCCCTGTGACTGTCTTCTCCCCTGTGAAAGGAAGAGACGTGAGAGATAATTACCACTGTATTACATGGCCGAAGGGGCAAATCTAGTCTAGCAGGCCATTTCTATAGGGACACCAGTCCCCATGAGAACAAAAACATTTCCTCAAATGCTTACCTCTCAATGCTACTACCTGAGGATCAAGTAACCAAATGAATATTCAGATATAAGTGGACCAGAGTGTATACATTTAAACACACTTGAAAATGAAGAGAATTCAAAAGTATGAAAGTTTGCATAGGGGCTAGGTTAAAAAGTATCTTCTGAGCAATGAAATGAAGCAGAAGATTACAACGAAACTCACCAGCATCATTATTTATCAGAGTTAGCATTCAAATGCAAGTACATGTGCTCATTTCTCATTCCCTAGCACCCTGCAGACTGCCTGGTACTCAGGAGCTGCTCAATAATACAGAACAAAAGCTGAACTGGATACTGAATGGAATGTTCTCTTTGACAGGCCATGTTAGGTATTAGGCTTCCAGACTACTCCAACTCCACTCCAGCAGCTGCCTACCATTCAACTGACACACTAGGTACCTTCACTTTTTTTCATGTGCTCATTCTTGGTTTCTTTTCTGTCTTGAATAAACTTCAGGACACTTCACTGAATACACATATGTGGCTAGCCCAGTGTGGTGATGCACTACATGAATCCCAGTACTTAATTCTGAGGTAAATAGAGCTCTACATAAGGCTATCCTGGTCTATAAAGAAAATTCAAGAACAGCCTAGGATACACAAAGAAATTCTGCCTTGAAAGTAAACAAACAGGAACAGTAAAAGAACATGGAGTCTGCAATCACTTAAATCCCTGCTGTGTCAACTCATTAGCTATATGCCTTTGAGATACTTGGAGATTGTCATTAACATCTCTGAGTTTACAATACAATGGAACATCATAATGGAGAGTTAACTGAATGCACAAAGAGCTCTAGCAACACTGAGGAAGCAAACCTACAGCAAATGTAATCATCTCCCCAACACAGTCCTAGTTAGCTTCCAAACCTGAAGACATCTTACTCTCCTTGTATCATTAGATCCTCATCTACATTAATGAGCTACTTCTTGGTCAACATTTTATAACCTTTAGACATACATAAAGTGTAATCTGGTAATTCCTACTAACTTCAAAAAGCAGCCTAGGACCTGGGAAAAGGTGAACTATTTTCTAACATGAATTCTAAATGTCCCTTGTTCATTGTGCTTTTAACTGTGCTGCAAAACTGAAAAGGTACATGTACACACAAACAAAACTATGTAATGTAAGGAAGGGTATTCTGAACTCCTTTCCAATTAAGCTTTAAGACTTTTGTCCCTTACAAACTTGGCTATAAATAACACTACACCTTGTAGGAATGGGAACAATCTTAAAATAGGTAGCAAGGTAAATAGGGAAGAAAGATGAATGGCAGGCTATGGCAGGTTCAATTTGGAATCCCTCCCTCGGAGAATCAAATGGTCCAGTTCTAAGTCATCTACAGACTGAATTCTATTTCTGTTCGTGACATTCTTGTAAAGTCACACACCACACACCGGATCTCTAGGGAGAAGAGTAAAGTATTCTTAAGACTTTCAGGGAAGGTTAATTATTAAAAAAAAAAAAAAAAAAAAAAAATACCAATTGATGCCAGTGCCTGGAAGCCTTTCATTTGACCTCTGCCTTATCAGCATCCCTCCATCCACAAACACCTGAAATGATCCAAGCACAAAAGAAGGACCACAGGATCACAGAGATACTTTAGTTTTTTTCAGTAAAATGAAATAACCCCTTATAATTTTTATGGGTAATATAGTTCACTACTTCTCAACATCCCTCTGCCTTGTTTGTATATTCTTTATGTAGCCACTATGTGCTCAGGGTCATTGTGTGGTGCACATCGCCCTGCTACATGACAGCTTGTACTACTAATACACAGGAGCACACCTGCCAAAACACATATAAAGAAAAGGAAAACAAATGCAAAGTGAGCCTTCATTTTGTCCCTTAGAGTTATTAGAAGACATGATGTGACTCTACTCACTAACTTGAAAATGAATGTTTTTGCACATTTCACCATCTACAGAATGTATCCTGAGGCATTCCGAATGTGCTTGGCAGCTCAGCACCGACTGCTTAGTTAAGGTTTCATTCCTTCTTGTGTTGTATAAACTAATGGGGCAACTTACATTAGTGGCACCACAGATGCAATTAAAGCCAGTATTTAAGGTACATGTGCTACTAGGCTACACCAGCATCATGAGTATTTATGAGCTGTAAAAGGTATATAAATAATTTGAAGCTTGTGGGATAATGGTGTCCAGTTAAAACACCAACTATTAGCAAAGAATGTTTGTCACCGATATTTATCATTTGAAAGCTATGATTCCCCACTGATGTCATAACAAGGCTGGTGATATACAGACTGATTTTTTGGATCCAGTGAGATTCATGGATTCAGTGTGGTCAAAGACTAAACACAGCAGACTCAATGTGCCAACTTTAAAGAGACCACAGAGGGGAAATCATGGCCTCCACAGAAGAACGCTGACAGGAGGCCCATTTTACTTAAAGAATGAGAGTATTCAAATGACGAAGTACAGTATGCTAACGGCTACACCCACCCACACCCCCCAATACATTACATTGTTCATATACTTACAAAGTGACAAAAAAATTTTAGTGAGAAGGATATTAACCACACAGAAAAATGCAGTTCATCCACTTTAAGTAATGATCACCAGCCACCTCTTATCCTCATTTCAGCTGAAAGACTCAAATAATGTATTTCATTTTAAATCTGTTTTGCCTTATTGTTTAGGGTAAGGTCAAGGTATGCTTTAATTTACATTAAAATAAAACAACTCTTAACTTCTAGTTAATCAGCTCATGTACCTGAGCATTATGAGTCTGCATAGGAGCTTCTGAAATTATAAATCCCTAAAACAAACTTATAATTCTTTATGTAGAAGACTATGAATGAAGTCTAAAGAAGAAAATTATGTCTGCTCGGGAGTGCACAAAGCCCAAGGATTTATCTATTAGCATTGGATAAAAAACATAATCCGAGTCGGTACTAACATAGTAAGCTGTCATTTATCCAGACACTTACTTCCTCTGAGCTCTGGTGAAGAGAAACCTCAAGACAGGGGCCAGTGAGGATGTAATTAGAACTTTTTCCTCACTGGTAGCCTCAAATTAAGAAAAACCTACTGCCTTATTACACTATAGTGCACTGTTACATAAACTATTTGCTATACATTAATTACTTATACATTACTATGCATCCAGTAACAAGTTACCCTATAGGACGGAAACTCAATGGGAGAAATTCTATTCCCTGATGTATCTTACTGCTTGGAGCAGTGTAGAGGCTCCGCCAGTCATCAGTAAACACAAGAATAAAAACAAAAACTTGTACAACAAAGTAATGTAGAGGCACTCTTCCATCTGCCCCCGACAAATCATAGGGGAATCCTATTCTTTTTTTTTTCTATTTGGGCACAGAGAAGACTAAGGCTTAAAAAGAAAAGTTACTTGCCTAAGGTAACATTAGAAAGCTGCTGTACAAAGCCAGACTGTTTCCTATCAAAGTCTTTCTGCAAGCCTCTAGGCTTCCCTTTCATAACGGGGATGGCTGATGTCCTATTTCAGGACATCTGTGAAATTTCACTTAGAAACATGTGGAAAAGCTAAACGAAAGAGTTTCTGGACCCACCCCCACTCCTTCCATTCGGGACTACTATCATTTTATACATCTGGCTACCGGTCCACCTGCCTGCTAACATATATAGGTCCAAAAACATAATCTGACTCAGCCCCTCCCCCAAGCCACGTCCCATTTGGACTCACTGTCATCTATGGCTATGGCCAGAATACCCCTAGTTTGGTTGAAAAACCAAAAACCACAAGGAAATCTCATTGGATGTTGAAAAGCCTTAGACAAAATCCAACATCCTTTTATGTTACAAATACTGAAAACACTATGATGTAAGGGAAAACTTCAACATAATAGAGGTAATTTACAACAAACCTACAACCAACATCATTCTAAGCACAGAGAAACTTAAAGCATTTCCACTAAAATTGGGAACAAGGCTAACTGTCTACTCTCTCCATATATTACTTAAAGTATTAGCCAGAATAATAGAAGAGTTGAAGATGATCAAGGGAACACAAAAGAGAATGGAAAAAGTCAAAGTATTCTTATTTGCAGATGATAGGATTTTATACACACACATGGGGGGGGGGCAGGGAAGGAGAAAGAGACAGAGAGACAGAGAGAGAGAGAGAGAGAGAGAGAGAGAGAGAGAGAGAGAGGGAGAGAGACATACACACACATACACAGAGAGAGAGAGAGAGAAGGAGAGAGAGAGAGAGAGAGAGAGACACATACATACACACACAGAGAGAGAGAGAGAGGGAGAGAGAGAGACAGAGAGAGAGAGAGAGAGAGAGAGAGAGAGAGAACACAGAAACAATTCTGAATAGTAAAAGAATTCCTAGCAGTATCATCCCAGATTTCAAGTTGTACTGTTAAGCTATTGTAATAAAAATGGTACTGTCATAATAAACAGACATGTAGGTCAATGGAACAGAACTGAACACTCCACACATCTATAACATGGATACATACACACACACATAATTAAATATACATTGAAGAATAGATAGCATACTCAACAAACGGTGCTGGTCAAACTGATAGCTACATGTAAACAAACAAAAATATACACAACTCTACTATCCTGTACAAAACTCAACTCCATATAGACCATGAACCTCAGTGTAAGTGCACACACTGAATATGATGAGAGAAAATAGTGAATTTATTTGAACTCAAGAAATGGCTTTCTAGACAGGACTGTGAAAGCACAGGCATTAAAACCAACAATTAATAAAATGGGACCTCATGTGAGGAAAGAGAAACATTTATTTATTCCTAGGGTGGGAGTAAATTTGCATAGGTACTATGGAAATCCGTGTAATGGTTCCCTAAAAAAGGTGAAAATAGACCCATCAGGAGACCTAGCTATACCATTCCTGGACACATAATCAAACTACTCTATTTCCCAGCACAGAGACACTTGTTCATCCATATTCATTGCTGCTCTATTAATAACAACCAGAAATTGGAAAGAGCCTGGATGTTCATCAAGTGATGAATTGATAATGAAAATGAGGTGTATTTTTGCAATGGAATATTATTCATCTGTTAAGAAAAATGAAAATTTCAGGTAAATGCATGATGCTAGAAATAACCATCCTATATGAGATAATCCAGACTCAGAAAGACAAACGCTATGTGTTTCTCTTATATGTGGATGTTTGCTTTTAAATTTTAGATCTGTGCATTATATTTTGATTAACCACAGAGTTGTAGCTAGAAAAAAGTCTAGGGGATTCTCTACAAAAGGAGAAACAGGATATAGTGTCATGAAGAGATAAAGGTAAAATTAGAATAGGGGGATTAAACAGGGCAATGAGAGAGATGGCTAAAGGGAAAATGGGGTGGGAAAACTAATGTTAAAGGCCTTTTGAAAGCCATATTGAAAACTCTACCAAAAGGTAGACATTTCATTCCTTCTTAAAAGCGGGAATCAAATACCCACGGGAGGAGTTGCGGAGATTAACTATGGAGCAGAGACTGAAGGAAGGGTAAGCCAGCCTAAATATAGCTATCTCCTGAGAGGCTCTGACAGTATCTGACTGACACAGATGTAGAGGCTCACAGCCATCCATCGAACTGAGTGCAGGGTCCCCAGTGAAGGAATTAGAGAAAAGACCAATGGAGCTGAGGGGTTTGCAGCCCCTTAGGATGAACAACAACATGAACTAACTAGTACCCTCGGAGCTCCCAGGGTATCAACCACCAACCAAGGACTGCACATAGAGGGGTCTGATTGTTCAAGCAGCATGTGTATGGTAGAGGATTGCAAAATCGATCATCAATAGGAGGAGAGGACCTCGGCCCTGTGAAGGTTCTGTGCCCCAGTGTGGGGGAATGCCAGGGCCAGAAAGTGGAAAAGGGCAGAGTGGCAGGCATGGGGAGGGGGGAGGCAACAGGGGTTTGTTTTTGTTTGTTTTTTTGTTTTTTGGAGGGGAAACTGGGAATGGAGAAATTCGCATGTAAATAAAGAAAATATCTAAAATAAAAAAATAAAAATAAAAAAAAAAGAAAGAAAACTCTAGAAGATTCCTAAAATAATATACATATATGAAAGGACTTTAAATGGAGTGACCAAATAATTCAGAAGACAATGCTCCAACTAGACATCTGAGGCTATCAAAAACAAAATAAACAAACAACAAAAACCCTTAGTACCAATAATGGGATTCATCATGTTATCATGTTGAGTCATTGGTCAAAGAAGTCCCATTACCAAGCTCAACCATTACAACCTATTAAGCTATAGGGCTTAATAGGGCTATCCCCCACAACTTGAGAGTAAGATTCTGTTGCTGAAGACATCACTTACTTGTGTCATCAGACATGGAAAAATCAACCTACTGGCCAGCTAGAAGATTTATCCCTGAAGACAAATGTTTGTAGTGCTAGAAGGTACTACTGTTCATGCTACTGAGGAGAAATGTAATCACCAATGTCTTCCAGCTATGAACTTGTGACCTATATTAGCAATCTGACTGCAAGATGTACTGGTGCAATAGTTGCAAAGATCTTTTGAGAATAACCAAATACTTTTTGATTGAACTGAATTTAGGGCCCACTTTCATGAGACTGAAAGCAAAACCAGCCAAGAGATTGAGACTAGATAGCTCATGGACTAAGGGGAAAACCTAATATCATTATTCTGCTAAAGAAAAATAGCAATAAAATAACTCCTAATGGCATACTGCTATACCCATAGATCTGAGCCTCACTCTGCCCACATCAAAGAAGATTCCTGCAATGGATGAAATCAGCAGAGATCCACAACAGGCCAATGTGGAGAAAGTGGAAGACTTTTAAGGATTCTAGTTCAAAATTGGATAATGTCACCAAACCCCTCCCTTCAAGGCTCAAGCGTCTATGAGGAAATGAAAGCAGAAAGATCTTAAGAACAAGATTTGTAGATGACTCCAAGAAAAAATATCTTTTAGACACAGCAGAGCCGATGCACATACAAAGTCACAGAGAGGGTAACATCTTGAATAAGATCTGCACTAGTTCAATATAAACACAATCCCAGCAGGAAAAAAAAAGAAGGTGACACAAAACTCCACTGCTCCCCAAGAAGCTATTTACAATTGATCTCTGCTAGGAGAGGGAAAATCAGTTTTCTCCCATAGAGTGACACTCAATATTTCAATTGCATTCCAAGGCAGGCTCATGCTCAGGGTGTGTGTGTGTGTGTGTGTGTGTGTGTGTGTGTGTGTGTGTCTGCACACCACACTCACATTTATTTTGTTTTTTGTTGTTTTGTTTTTTGTCACTTTACACTTCTTCATTTTTTGAAAGAGAGAAAGAAAGAGAGAGAAAGGAAGAGAGAGAGAGAACATGAAGACAGGGAAGGAAGTGAAAGAGTATGATGAAAATACATGATGGTTTATAATCAATAAAATATATGAAAATTTAAAACCATCAGCACATACTGATGTACCAGCAGTACAATATGCCGTCCCTTAAAACAAGAAACTTTAAAGATGCAGAAAAGACATAGGATGTTATCCACTCCAAAATCCTGCATTATGGAGTAAGTGCTGTAAGACACTAATTTCTAAATATGAAAGGGTGTTCTCCTACACTCTGAATGAGAAAGAACAATACACTAAACATCCAAGATGACCATAGTCTTTTTTTCATCCTGAAGCTGGCACCTGAGAAATATAGCTAACAGGCTTCACTAAATTGTTCATACTAACATCAGTTTCCCTTCTGCATTCCCACAATTTGCATCCTTAGAGAATGAAGGCCTTTTTCTATTATAAAAGTTATCTCTAAAGCCTATTGTACTTGGTGGAAGATAAGATACAAACCTAATGGCTAAGCCAGTTACTTTCCTTGAGTTTTTTTCCATGTACAAAGATATAAAAGTCAGTAGACTTTTGCTTATCCCTCTCTTGTCTGTCTCTTGTTATAAGGCTCCTCGTTAAGAACTAAGATAGCAGGCAAGTTACCTTTTTCTTTTCCTAGAAATCTCAGAGATAATGAACAATTTGATTTAATCATTTAAAGATCTTATTACTTAAATACCTGAATTTTCCACTATTGCAAAAGATTTTTATAAAATATTATTTAACTATTAATTAGTATTTTAAATTATTTTTAGGCTGAGGCTAAACTGAGGCTAAGACTGCTTTTCTAGCATTGTACACACACACACACACACACACACACACACGTACATACACATACACACAACTGACTTCATGGCAAAGTCAGCACATTTATGAAAGTGAATCTTTGGGTTTGTTTTGTTTTGTTAGCAAAATTGACATTAACCAATTGAGTGAAATAACTCCCATTCCTCAATGTATAATTACCACCAACTGTTTTTGAAAACCTTAGAATATATTGGAATAAAAGTAACTGTAACATTGATTTGTTCAATTTTTCAAGTTATTTTAAAAGATTATGGAGAAATGCTAGGTACCTGAAACACATTCTGGCTCTTAATATGGTAGCTTCTCAAATACTCCACTGTAAGTAATAAAAATTTATATGTCCTATAAAATGTATTAACACTAACCACGTGACAAGAACTTTTGAAGATGGATTTTAGGAAATTTTTCTTTATATAAAAAGTCATATGACAATAATGGAAAGCCATATAAGTCTGAATTAATCAAAGAAACCTTTCATTGCTAAATGTAAAAAGCCAACCAGGGCCTACAGATATAAAACATATGCAAATATATACAAAAACTACTACAGAAATATAGACCATCACAAGATAATACCCAGGGATTGAGGGAGAGACATGCTAATGAGTGCTATGAGAGAGTAAGGTCATTATAATTGCAAATGAAGGATGGGAAGAAAAGAAAGAAGACTATACAGAGAGTGATTGGATTAGTTTTTATTGTGATAAAACACCATGACTAAGGCTGAAAGAATGAAGAGTTTATTTTGGCTTACAGTTCACAAGAAGGCACAGCAGCACAGAGCAGGCACTGTAGCAGGAGTCGGGAGATGAGTGCTCACATCTTGGAACCACAAACATAAGGCAAACAGTATGAATTGGAAGTAGGATTTTGCTTTGAAATCCTGACCCCATTGACATATGTCCCTCTTAAGCCTTCAAACAATACCACCATGTAGGTGCTCTAGTATTCAAAAACCAGCGCTTGTAAGGGACACTCTTGTTCAAACATCTACAGAGATCAACGTAAAAGTAAACAAATTGGAAATAGGCAATAAACAATATTTTTACCACTCCAACGCTTAAAGCAAAACCACTGACTGTTGTAGCCCTCAGTTTATAGAAATCTTTTACACCAATTGCTTAACTCCTTCACAACCTCATGTCCACAGGGCTGCTGCAGCCATTCAGTCTCTGAAAGAACACAGAACTGAATGTAGACATGATATCTCTATGTGGACAAAGCCCACTCACTACACTCCATCCCAGAGATCTGGCCAGCCTCAGTCTCACTACATCATCCTTGTATGTTTTCCGGTATCACCAGCATCCTCTTACAAGCTGGCCTTTACTTGCTGCTTGGAATTTTTCTGGTAGTGCTTCAAATATTTTCTGAGAAAACTAAATAGATTAGAATAGAATCTCTTGTGATATGATTAATCAGTGTGATTGACAAGGGTGGGGTATTTGTGTGAGAATTCATCAGGAGCCATAGCAGTACAGCAGCAAATGTTGGTGTTGCTGGGATTTAGTTTTCCAAGAGTCTCTCTGGTCTTTCTCTACACACTGTGTGAGGTGTTTGCTGCTGTGGTTGAAGATCATCTTTCTAAGGAATTTTGTAAGTTATAGGAGTCATATCTGAGTAAAAGCCCCTTAAAATGATATGTTCTGATTGGGTTCCTTTCACTATAAAAATTGAGACTCATAAGCTCTGGGTTTCTTTCATGCTTCCCAAAGTTGTCATGTGACCCTCTTCACATCATTCCTCAGGAGATAACATCTAAGAAAACAGGTCCAGATGTTTACCCTCTGGCTACTGCTACTGCAGCAATAAACTGACCCACCTGGGATTCAGGTGTCAAATCCCTTTTACCAACAGCCATGAACTTCAGCTAACCAACTGTTATGTTGCATGCACTGTTAAATTCACCCATACTTCTTAAAATACTTAGCATCACAACACACACACATACACACACACACCATACTTTTAGGCAGAAGACTGAGCTTCATAAAACCTTTTAAAAAGGAAAAATACACCAGAATAAGGAAGATAAGCCCTCTTTTTTCCACTACTACCATATAACAAAAATCCTATGTTTAGACAGCTCATCGGAGAAATATCTATTAAACAATGTACTCCACTCTTCATCTATACATCCACCTCACCCAGAACTATTATACTTACTAAATATCCAATTTTACCTTTGTCATTAAATTGAACTTTCTATGTTTTTAATGCGTTACATGAGCAAGAGTATGAATTTGAGCAGAGTGAACACAGAGCTGAGGAATAACAGAAAATTATCCAAGAAAGACTTTTGTTTCAACACTATATAAGAATTAGAAAAGGCACTAATAACAGTCTCCCATTTTGATGTGGAACATTAATATTTCTTAGGATCTATGCCTTCAGTTTATGTTATAAATACTGCATCACATCGGCATGAGATAAATATTAGAGAAGTCATATTTCTGCAGTGTATAAGAATATAGTGGTTTACAGATATAGTAAACATGTCAGAGGAATACATATTCAGACTTGTGAGAGGAAAACACATATCTATGTCAAAAAGACTGCTGAACCTCACAGCACATTTGCTTTTCTGCTATGAGACAATATCAACCACTCCATAAAGCACAAGACACTTGTGTTCACATCATAAACTACCAAGTCAAAATATGTGCATATGAGTGGAGCCATGGAATATGTCTCAATAAATGCCAGTTATCACCACCATAAATTCCTAACAGCTCTTTACAAACAAAACTAAAACAACATCATTCACAATTACAGTATTTTAAAGACAGGTCATTGTCCATGATTGGTAACTTCTGTACACAGCTAAAATAACGGCTACTTCAT
>NW_022196903.1:38562737-38568735 GCF_008632895.1 Mastomys coucha
AAAGCCTTACTCAATGGGGTTTTTTAAGTATATAAATGTAACAAAACATTATTGAGATAAATACTAGAAATTACAATCTTTAATCTACAAATATTTCAACATGTATCTTAAAGAGTTCTTTAAAGTCTATCAACATTTACATCTATATAGAGATATCACATTATCATTATAACTTCCAGAAACTTAAGTGACTGTTCTATATCTAGTACCCACTGTGTACAAATGTCCTCTGTTAGCAAAAAAGAAAAAAAATCTTTTTGTGATTGCTTAATTCAAGTAAGAATCAGAATATTCACACATGCCTCTTCAGAGTATCTAGGTTTTGCCTCATTTCTTTTTATTGTTTTACTTGCAGGTTACTTATTGAAGGAGCTAAGTTGCATATGCCACATTCTACGCTCGGTTAGTAGTATGTACCTGCATGTTACATTCTGCAAAGTGGTGTACTCCGCAGCTGCCTGGACCTCTCAGACTGGGATCTTCTGTTGACTTTTAATGCTTTGGCTGTTAGATTTGTTAAGTTCCCTCTTCCACACATACTCCATGGTAATAGAACAGAACTTTTATTCAGATTTCCCTAGTGAGCTCCCAACATAGCATATTGCCAGAAGGTATTAGAAGGACAGTGCAGAAGCAAAGAGCTCGTCTTCCTCCTTAAGATGTACTTACACTCTGGGCCTCAGTGTAGCATGCAGACCTCCAGCACCAACCAGGGCCTCCCACCTATCTCTCTTCAAAGGTTTAAACACAGTACCCACAAATTACCAAACACACATCAGTAGCGTTACAGAAGACTGCAGGCCATGGAGCACCTATGAACTATATTCCATTAATACCACAGGACCTGGCAGCCAGCCCCACAATAGCCACAGGGGGCTCCACTCCCAGGCGCTCTAATGCCCAGAGGTGAGGAGGACACAACATCTATCCCAACACTGGGAGTAACAGGGACCAGCGGGGACCCAAGCAAAGAGGAACTCCATCAGACCAAGGGTTCCTTCTGGTCTGTCTGGGCCAGTGCCCTGAGCAAACCTTGGGTGTAAACTCTACAGCTAGTCTCACAACAGCCAGAAGAAGCTCCACACCCAGGTGCTCTAACACGCCCAGGATCATAGGATCAGAGGTGAGGAGGACACAACATCTGTCCCAATACCAGGAGTAACAGGGACCAGCAGGACCCAGGCACATAGGAACTCCACCAGACCAGTAGCAAGGTTTCCAGTCTGTCTGTGCCAGTGCCCTGAGCAGACCTTCAGCACAAACTCCAGAGCGAGTCCCATAATACCCAGAGGAAGTGCTACTTCTAGGACCTCTAATGGGCCCAGGATCAAAGGATCCCAGAATCACAGGATCACAGAGACAGCTTGACTCTGAGGAGTTCTAACACAACTAGGATCACAGGAAGGACAGGCTCCACTCAGATACAGCCAGGGCAGGTAACACTAAAATCAACCAAATGGCAGGAGGCAAGCATTAAGAACATAAGCAACAGAAACCAAGGCTACTTGGTATCATCAGAACTCAATTCCCCCACCATAGTAAGTCCTAGACACACCATGACACAGGAAAAGCAAGATTCACATCTGAAATCACTTCTCATAATGATGATAGAGGACTTTAAAAAGGACATAAATAACTCCCTCAAAGAAATACAGGAGAACATGGGTAAACAGCTAGAAGCCCTTAAAAAGGAAACACAAAATTCCCTGAAAGAACTACAGGAAAACACAATCAAACAGGTGAAGGAACTGAACAAAACCATCCAGGATTTAAAAATGGAACTAGGAACAATAAAGAAAGGGAGACAACCCTGGAGATACAAAACCTAGGAAAGAAATCAGGAGCCATAGATGCAAGCATCACCAACGGAATACAAGAGATAGAAGAGAGAATCTCACGGGTAGAAGATACCAAAGAAAATATTGACATAACAGTCAAAGAAAATGTGAAAGACAAAAAGTTCCTAACTCAAAACATCCAGGAAATCCAGAGCACAATGAAAAGATCAAACCTGAGAATAATAGGTATGGAAGAGAGTGAAGACTCCCAACTTAAAGGGGCCAATAAGGCTGGGTGGTGGTGGCGTACACCTTTAATTCCAGCACTAGGGAGGCAGAGGCAGGTGGATTTCTGAGTTTGAGGCCAGCCTGGTCTACAGAATTAGTTCATGGACAGCCAGGACTACACAGAGAAACCATGTCTCGAAAGCAAACAAAGAAACAAAACAAAAAACAAAAAAAGGGGGGGGGCAGTAAATATCTTCAACAAAATTTTAGAAGAAAACTTCCCTGACCTAAAAAAAGAGATGCCTATGAGAATACAAGAAGCCTACAGAACTCCAAATAGACTGGACCAGAAAAGAAATTTATCCCATCACATAATAATAAAAACACCAAATACATTAAACAAAGAAAGAGTTCTAAAAGCAGTAAGGGAAAAAGGTCAAGTAGCATATAAAGGCAGGCCTATCAGAATTATACTAGACTTCTCACCAGAGACTATGAGAGCTAGAAGATCCTGGGCAGATGTCATGCAGACCCTACAAGAACACAAATGCCAGCCCAGGCTACTATACTCAGCAAGACTCTTAATTACCATAGATGGAGAAAACAAGATATTCCATGACAAAACAAAATTTACACAATATCTTTCCACAAATCCAGTCATGGAAAGGATAATAAATAGATGGAAAACACCATCATAAGGAGCAAAACTACACCCCAGAAGAAGCAAGAAGGTAATCTTTCAACAAATGCACACAAACATAATCCCACCTCTTACAACAAAAACAACAAGATGAACCTTCACAGGGCCAAGGGCCTCTCCTCTCATTGATGTTCTATTTTGCAATCCTCTACTATATACATGCTGCCAGAACAATCAGTCCCACCATGTATAGTCCTTGGTTGGGTTCTGTGCCCCAGTGTAGGGGAATGCCAGGGCCAATAAGTGGGAGAGGGTGGGGTAGAAAGCAGGGGGAGAGGGGAGGTAACAGGGGTTTGTTCTTGTTGTTTTTTTGGTCTTTTTTTTTTTGAGAGGAAACTGGGAAAGGAGAAATCATATGACATGTAAATGAAGAAAATAAAATTAAAAAAACAACAGGATGTAACAATTATTTTTTCTTAATATCTTAATATGAAAATTAATATTACCAACATATCCTAATCGATTGAAATCCAAAAATAAGAGGAATTAGAAATATGTTGACTGTCATCCAGTGGTCTCTCTAATTTGGTAATTGGAGAAATAGGTCCAATATTGTACAATCCATATACACTTTCTGCTTATTTGTACCTGACAGTGTCTTGCTGTGAACCACATAATGGTCTTGAAATCATGCTTTTCATATCTCAGCCTCTCTATTAGTAGGATTGTTTATTTGATGTTTTTACACTATACTACAGTTTTCAGAACAGCTTGCATATTTCAAAATTATTTATACAGCCAAAAGAAAAGTAGACAATTAATTTGGGAGGTGGCTTGTAAGAGAACAACAGAGAGTGAGACTGAATGCTTTGCTTGATATTTATAATTATTGTATCAATTTTGAAGAAGAGGACTTTATAAGTTACTCTTTCTCAGAGATGAATGCTTTTCCAAATTATCACAGTCAATGAACCAGATTCTTACCCTCACCTAATGTCTTTGCTACCCTCCAGGCAGAACCATTGTTCATTGAAACAGTTGGTGAGTGACTTCACAGATAGACCATCTTAATACACACACCATTTCTTAAATGAATGTAACCTGTTCCCTGCAGGCTGAGAATGAAGACAACCACTCAAGTCAAACAACTTTGACCATAGCAGGAAGTCTGTATCCAAAAATCATGCCGAAATTCATTTCTTGATGCAGCGGAACTGTCAACTCTTAGCTTAGCTACTATGCAGGTAACGCCCTTTGGTGATGTGAGGGTCATTGAAGTACAGCCTTATTACAATGAACTCTGATGTCTAAAAATTGTTCTTATTTTGGGTTTATATCATAGTAAGAGCCAAGATTTTAAGCTCCACTAAAAACAAAACAAACAAATAAAAGTCTTTATCTATTTATGTTAATTTAAAAAAACTAATCATGATATATTATTTTAAAATATCATACAGTTAATATGTCTGAAGTTATTTAAAATTTATATTGAGAAAAACATGTATTTTCAATATTGCTGTAGACAAGCACCTATATAAGACTGTTCAATTAATTGCTGTTTTATATCAAACAACTTTTATAATACTCATTTTTACTGTTACAATATTTTATAAATTTTAAAGAATATGACAAAAAGACACCCTAAAGGTATGGCAGGTATTGAAGAGGAGGGTCTCTGGGAGGATTTGGGGTACAAAAGAAAAAGAAGAATATGATGTGATTCTGTTTACTTAAAATGTTTTTAAATGTTAACAAATTCAGATAAATTGATATTATGTACCTTTTCTCATCATAATGTAATAAAACTTAAATCAATAAAAAATTGAAAGTAAAATATTACTAAAATTAAAAAAAGAAAATACTACAGCACCCAGTCTTCTTAGAGAAATAACACAAGTAGACATCTCCACTTGAATAGACTTTTTACTCCTTCCCAGTAAGTCGGTACCTTCTGGTAAATTCTGTGCCATGGTACCTTCCTGTAGGTACTTTGCCCAGCACTCACTACTTAAAATTTCTTCACAACATGGGATTTCAAATTCCCCACGGTTAAATTAAGTTTGGCACACTATAACTTAACTTATTATAGAAATAAACTGAAACCAAATTCAACACTAACTTGGTTATTTCTCTGCCATATGTAAATATTGTCTGCTCTTGGTTTCTGGGTTGAGTCCTCTGAACCTTACTGATAACAGGCCTACTTAATTAATGAATCCCTTTTTGCCTCAAACAACAAAATTTAATTTGTGCAGTTTTTGGTTTTTCAAACACCCTTAGGAACTAGAACCACATATCTTCCTACCAGCTGTGGATCTCAACAGTTGGAGAAGGTAAATTACTCCTTGAGCACTTCACTCAGACGAGAGAGAATACTTGTAGTTTGGTTAGATGTCTACTTGAAGCCCACATATTTAAAAAAATCTTCATATATGGTGATACCCGAAGGTAATAGAAACATTAAAAAGGTATTAGGAGGAAGTCTCCCAGTTATCTGTCTGAGTTCTTTGGAGACTCTTCTAGAACCTTGAACCTTCTCCTTGACCTTTCCCTAACCCTCTAGTCATTATCACAAGCACCTTGCTCTACCATGAACTCCCATCCAAAATCACTGCTTCACTACAATATAGGCAATGCCTCACCTCAAAGGCAATGGGGCCAACAGACCATAGGCAGAAGCCTTCATATCTGCAAAGAAAATAAGCACTTCCTCTTTACAGGCTCACTGTCATAAGTATTTTGTTTTACACCCATTATATGATGATTACTTTATACTTTGAGTCCAACATACAACTAGCAAACTATGTAACAAGGAAAAGAATACACAAAGAAACTGTATAATAAAAATAAAAGAAATACAAGTATATAAGCTCTCAACTGCAAAGAGAAAATTAAAGGAGGCAACAACAAAGTCTGTCAAAAATGACTGCCTAGATAGAAAAGAACAGAGAAGGCTTCGGTAACTAAGGGTTAATCGAGTAAGCTCAGGAGGCCTCAACCCTAGACAATGACCTACAGGCAACTGAGTAATGCTGAGAACAGGAGAGTGAGTCCCAGGGCAGTGCAAATGCCAAGTGATCATCCCTGAAACCATATAATACAAGTGACATACAGACTGAATAGGCTGTATTTATATCTTCAGGGTAGGGGTGTGTGTGTGTCCTTAACAACAATTAAAGGATTAAAGGAAAGAGGCTATGAATTTCAAAGGAGGGGTACATGGGATGGGTTAGAAGGTAAAGAGAGAAATAAGAGAAACGATGTAATTATATTGAAATTTCAAAACTGAATTTATTATAAAATACCCTCAAGGTTGATATCCAATACATATTATATAAGACAATGTAGTAAA
>NW_022196903.1:38568745-38570407 GCF_008632895.1 Mastomys coucha
AAAACACTTTCCTTGTGGAAGACCCTCTTGTTTAGAAGTATGGAAACACAAGCCACAAAACATCTCAAAACTATATACCTAACAAATTAACTTTCAGAATTCTGTAGTGAAAAAGCAAATAATTTAAAGAACAGAAACATGAACATACATTTCCCTAGAGAACACAAAGTTGACAAATCAGTACACAAAAGCAATGCTGCCATTGGTTAATAGGAATTCTAATCAAATTCATGTTTTCATTATATACCTTTCAGAATGTTTAAAATGACAATAACAAATGACGGGAAGACAGAGAAATTAAGCATTCACTTATCACTGAGAATGGCCACTCTAGAGAAATGTGACAGATCCGTTAATAATTAACCATGCAGCTACTATACAACCCAGAAATTACATTTCTGGGTACATACTCAGGGAAATGAAGACATACCCATACAAAAAGAGTGTATAACATTTATAGCAGCTATATTTCTAAAAATCCCAAACTAGAAACAAGCCAGTGATTACTAAGAGGTAACTCATTATACTGGTTCATCCCTACCATACATCCTTAGCAATTTAAAAAAATATATGCTAGACAACTGGGAGGAGGATTCTGCAGTAATATAGGAAGTCTCAAATCACATACTGTATGTGGTCCTATTCAGACAAAATCGCTGAGCATAAAACAACAGTCTTACTGGCCAGGTGACTGGACAAAGTAGATGGGTGTGGAGGAAAAGGGGATGTGAGGCCATGAAGGGAACCACAGTCGCCTATGGTAATGGAACATTTCTGTATCATGAATGTGGAGATGTTGACACGAACACATATAGAGGCCAAAAACTGTCACAAAAGCCCAAAAACTTAACACAGCTTGTCTTAGGATTTCTATTGCTGTGATAAAACACCATGACCAAAAGTGAAGGAAGGAAGGAGTTCATTTCATATTATTCTTCCAAGTAACCATCCATCACTGAGAGAGGTCAGGGCAAGAACTCAAGGAAGTGGAGCAGAGGACATGGAGGAGCAAGGTTTCCTGATTTTAATGGCACCCAGGATGACCAACCCAGAGATGACACTGTCCACAATAGGCTGGGCTTGACCCCATTAACCAGTCACAAAAATGCGCTGCAGGCTTGCCAACAGGACAACCTGTTGAGGACATTTTTTTTTTCAGCTAATGTTCCTTCTTCTCAAATGACTCTAACTTATATCAAATTAACATAAGACTAAGCAACACACAGCTGTATGCTCTTTACTAGAAAAATAACTAAAACCTAAGAACCCAATGTCTGCAAGTAGATAAATACAAAAATAAATGAATTAGAAAATAGTATTAGTCGGGTACTGTCAGAGCCTCTCAGGAGACAGTTATATCAGGCTCCTGTCATCCAGCACTTCTTGGCGTCCACAAGAGTCTAGATTTGATGATTGAATATGGGAAGGATTCTCAGGTACAGCAGTCTTTGAATTGTCCTTCATTTAGTCTCTGTTCCATAGTTAGTATCTACAACTCCTTCCATGGGTATTTTGTTCCCCCTTTTAAGAAGGAACAAAGTATCCACACTTTGGTTTTCCTTGAGTTTCTTATGGTTTGTGGATTGTACTTTGCATATTCCGATCTTCTAGGCTAATATCCACTTATCAGAGAATGCATACCATGTGTGTTCTTTTGTGACT